>NW_022196897.1:75131879-75134312 GCF_008632895.1 Mastomys coucha | reverse complement strand
GTTTTTTAGAGGGGAAACTGGGAAGGGAGAAATTTACATGTAAATAAAGAAAATATCTATTAAAAAAAAAGAAAAACAAAACATAATGAAACAGAAAATCTAAAGGTAACTGTGTAAACTTTATTTTTTAATACATAATTCATTATTGCTTTACGTTCATTTGTGTTCTTCCTGCATGCATATCTGTGTGAGGATGTTAGAAGCCTGGGAACTGGAGTTATAAACAGATGTAAGCTACCATGTGTGTGCTGAAAATTGAAGCATCATCCTCTGTAAGAACAGCCAGTGCTCTTAAGCACTGAGCGATCTTTCCAACCCGTTATTACAATCACAATTCTTTAACACAACTTTTGTGCCCACTTGGGAATTCTTTAAATGTTAGAAAAAGCCAACAGATCATTGTTGGTTCACTCTTTCTGTAACTGTTTTATTTGAGAGACATCACCCAGTATCATGATTTTAAATATAAATTTTAAGTAGCAACCACCAAATGAAGTTATTTAGCACTGACTGAAAAGTTATACTTTAGACTTTTACATTTAATTATTCTCTCTCTCTCTTTCTCTTTCTCTCTCTCTCTCTCTCTCTCTCTCTCTCTCTCTCTCTCTCTGTGTGTGTGTGTTTGTGTGTGTGTGTTTACATGCATATGCTTGAGAGAATAGGAAGAGTGTGTCACAAATAATTCCATAATATGTAAGTCAAATAATGACATTTTAGGAAACAATTCTTTGTTTCTACTGTTTGGATCTCAGGGATCAAACAGATTTTCAAGCTTGGTGGCAAGCTCTTTTGATTTTTAAGCCATCTTACCAGCAGGAAAGTTACAATTTCAAACATATTTATCTGTCTGCTCAATATTTTCATTTGTGTGTAACATAGTGACATAGGTCTCAGGGTTTTATTACCTTATGATTATTTAATCTTACTTAATGGAAAAAGTAGTTATTAAAACAAATGAAATTAAAAATAAAAAGTACAAAATTAGATGCTTCTTTATTGTGCATGTTGTTTCTCAGAATAATTTTAAGTGTAAAGCTTGAAGTCCTTAGAATGACATGTCTGTAAACTGGGGAATGGATTCTACTATCACAGTATCACTTTACTTTCCCTGCAAGTATAGTGGCCCACATGGTATTGGATTAACCAACTACTTTTTTAAATTAAAAAAAAAAATAGGGTTAAGGCATACTCCACATACTGGAATTCGTATTTGACACTGTTAAAATAACTAAGAATCTGAGGCTAGTAGACCATAGGCCATGGGGAAAAACCTATAATGTTATTCTGCTAAAGGAACATAGTAATTTAATGACTCCTGATCACCTGTATAATATGGTCCTTATACAGAGTGCCTTGCTCAAACTTCATTAGAGAAGCTACATTTTGCAGTAGATGCAAATTAATACAGAGACCCACAACTATAAAAAATAGAGAGTGAAAAATTTTGGACACTTAATACTAAGCATCCCCCTTCAAGGTCAGAGGTCTATAAAGAAAAGGAGGAGGAAAATTGTAGATGCTACAAGTGGTAGACAAATCCAAGGTAACAGTGTCTTTGAAAGACCATAGGACTGATCCACATATAAACTCGCTGAGGCCTACTTACAAACAAGACGCTATATGTAGCTGACACTAATTGACAAATAGATAATCAGTTTACTCCAATAGCATGTCACTGCATATATCAGCCACACTCTAAGACTCATTCCCAGAAGAGATGCCCAGTTCAAGAAGAACTCTACTAGAAGAGAAAGTGGGTAGGAGCCTCAAACTCATTGGCACAGGGGGTAATTTCTTGAACAGAACACCAATGGCTCAGGCTCTAAGATTAAAAATCGATAAATGGGACTTCATGAAGCTGAAAAGCTTCTGTGAAGCAAAAGACACCATCAATAGGATAAATTGGCAACCTACGGATTGGATAAAAATCTTTACTCACCTTGCATCTGAAAGAAGACTAATATCCAAAATATATAAAGAACTCAAGAAGCTAACCTCCCAAAACCCAAATAACACAATTAAAAATTGGGGAACAGAGTTAAATGAAGAATTCACAATGGAAGAAACTTGAATGGCTGAAAAGCACTTAAATGTTCAACATCTTTAGTCATCAGGGAAACGTAAATCAAAACAACCCTGAGATTCCACTTCACAACAATCAGAATCAGCTAAGATCAAAAACTCAAGTGACAGCCCATGCTGGAGAGGATGTGGAGAAAGAGGAACACTCTATTGCTGGTGGGATTGAAAACTGGACAACCACTCTGAAAATCAATCTGTCAGTTCCTCAGAAAATTGGAAATAGTTCTACCTGAAGACCCAGCTATATCTTTATCTTTAGCATATACTCAAATTATCTTCCACCATACTACAAGAACATGTGTTCCATCATGTTCATAGCAGACTTATTTTTAATAGCTAGAAGCTAGAAAC
>NW_022196897.1:75111510-75131869 GCF_008632895.1 Mastomys coucha | reverse complement strand
ATACAGAAAATGTGGTACATTTACACAACGGAATACTGTTCACTTATTAAAAATGATGATGTCATGAATTTTTCAGGCAAATGGATGGAACTACTAAATATCATCCTGAGTGAGGTAACTCAGACCTAAAAGGATACACATGGTATGTATACACTGATTAGTGGACATTAGCCAAAAAGTACAGAATACCTAGGATACAACCCACAGACCCTAAGAAATGTAACAAGTAGAAAGGCCCAAGGGAAGATATTTCAATTTCACTTAGAAGGGTCAAGGAAACAATCTCGGGAGGCAAAAGGAGAGAGGAATCTTGGTGAGAGAGGGGAGAGGGAGAGGAAAAGTAGATAAGGATCAGCTTTGAGGGAAGGACTGAAGAAGCTGAAGAGGAGAGCGACCCCATAGGAAGACCTGCAGTCTCAACCTATCCAGCCCCAAGGGAGCTCCCAGAGACTAAGCAACCAACCAAAAGCATACATGGGCCAGTCTGAGGTCCTGGCACAAATACAGCACAGGTCTCCCTGGTCAGGGGAGAAGATGTGCTCAACCCTTGAGAGACTTGAGGCCCCAGAGAAGGAGGATACCTGGGAGGGTGCGCCCTCTTGGAGGCAAGGGTGGGGGCAAGAAGTGGGATGAGAAACTGGGAGGAGGTACTGAAAGGAAGGCCCACAACAGGAATGTAAATAAATAAAATAATAAAAATTGAAAAAAAATTAAAAAGAACTCTGTTTTAGGGATTTTTTGACAGTTTTTACATTATTTAATTTTTCTTTGATTATTTTTTATTTCTGTTGTTGAGACAGAGTGAGAACATGAAGCTGATTAAGGAATTTTGGAGCATCTAGGAAGATTTTATGGAGGGAAAGCATGATTAAATATATATTGTATAAAAATTAAGTAAGTAATAAAATAAACTAAAGGAAATAACATGACACTTTTTATTATAGGTGCTCAAAGGTTTATCTACTAACACCTTGAGTGATAGTTTAAGATACTTGTGAGAGCTGTAATATTCTTTCATTAATAGTATTATTAACTTCATCATGTACATGTATTTGTGTGTGTGTGTGTGTGTGTGTGTGTGTGTGTGTGTGTGTGTATGTTTATATCTGAAGCTTCTAACCCCATACCTTGCTTTTCATTTTGTTCCTGCGCGAGATAAGGGTTATCTTGATGTTCTTGTGGGCTAAGTAGAACTCAGAATTGTCCTTATAATATCATTCAGGTATCTCATCTAAAAATAATGATAACTTTAGGGACTAATTTCTTTTAGATTATTGATATGCTATATCATTATGTGTTAAAAATTCCCTCTGGAATGCAAAATCATATTTGGTTTACCCAGTACTCTAAGGGAAACTGCCTTCAAAAGGCGATGGACAGACAATGGCGTTCACTTGCCAAGCCCTCCAGCTGGTAAGTGACAGAATTTTGCTTTTTGAGCTCAGATCCTTATCACAGGTTAATTCCGTGTATTTTAAACCCATTTACAGTCTTAAATATGAATTACTCTGACATCCTGTGAGCAAGGTGTAGAATAACATAACCCAACACTTTAAAACTTTACTGGTATAATGAAAATCAAATGAAATATAAACATTTAGGCAAAAATCCTTCACTGGTGTTCCTTGTTGATGTTGGCAAAAGCTTTATGCAAACACCACTTATGTGTAAAGCCATCATGGAGAGCAGACAAGGGTGTGTTACAGAAGTTAAACTTGACCACAGTTTATTGACCCAGGGGTGGGCAGAATAATTCTCAAATATTTTTCAGGTGGTAGTATAAGATGTGATGTTACCAAGAGCTATAGAAACCAGAAACTGAGGGGAGCTTTTGTGTCTTGTCCACAATCAGAGGAAGGTTAACAAAGTCTAGTGGCTGTACAGTCTTCTGGAGGATGCCAGTTTTTCCATCTCTAACTGACAAACCTGAATAGAATATTGTACTTTTACAGTTCTTCAATATCATGGGACTGTAATTAGTAGTTCATTCACAACTGAGATTTATCTGGAAAGTGAACAAGTAAATTTCAGAAAATATTCAGAATTAATATAAATAAAAAGACTAACATAATATGTGTAATTTGTAATCCATGTCATAATACCATGAATTAATGACATGTAAGCATGAAAATAATGAGAGGAAAATGCTATGAGAATAGCAAGGGAAATTCTGGAAAAGAATCTTTTTTTCCCTCCTCAGTATTTGTCCCAGTCAATCTTTGTTCCTTTCTTTGTTTTTTGCTTTGTGGTTTTTGTTTTTATTTCATTTTTTTCATGTATTACACCAGGTTCTGTTCCCTTCTCTCTTCCCAATCCCTGTTTTCTCCATATACTCTTTCTATGTTTCCCTTCAGAAAAGAGAGATCAACCAAATATGGCATGCCAAATTGTAATAACACTAAGCAACTCTGCATACTATGGCTGGATGAGGCAATCTAGTAGGAGAAATAGGGCCCTTATAGCAGGCAAAAATATCAGAGACATTTCCTGCCTCTACTGTTAAAGAGTTCCACAAGAAGTCCATGATACTCAGCCATAACATTCATATATGCAGAGGCCCTAAGTCCCAGATCCATGTAGTCTCCCTGATGGTTGGAGTAGTCTCTGTGATCCCAGGTTAGTTGATTTTATCAATTTTCTTATGGTGTTCTTGACTTCTTGTTTTTTGTTTGTTTGTTTTGTTTAATACTGGAAATACTCTCCTAGGATTTACTCTTAACCATATAAAATTATTATGTCCCCTGCTTAGTAATATTTGAAAGGAATAATTACTACATATAAATGTCATGCTTTTTAAGGAGCTAGGTGTACAATAACTAGCCAGGCAAGGTGCTTTCCACATATAATTTCACCAGGAGAGAAGAATATCATTATTTTGGGCTGTGGGAAGGATTAAAACTCCCAGAGAAATAATCTGTTATTCTATGAATAAGTAAAAGCTATTTTTCTTTTCCGTGAGAATGGTAACCTCTTCATGAAAACAAAGGGAGTGTAGGGATTCCATAGAAGATAGAAAAGCAGTATAGCTGGATTAGAAAGGATAGAGACATGGGACAGTGGTGATGACAGCTCGAAGTACTACAATTTAAGAAGTGATAAGGCTCAGTTTAAACTTTTAGGTATTCATATATGCAAGAAGTTGACTTTGCTATAGTGTAGTGTTATATCTTATGAGCATTGATTTTTGTACATATTTATCCCAGGAAGTAAACTAAAGAAACAATCAGATACAGTATATTAGTAAATTAGTATATATATATATTAAAAAAAAAACTATAGGAAAGGCCTTTTACAAATCAGAGATCATTTTCCTTATTACAAAAAAACTCATTGAAAATTTCTTTGCATGTGTTTTAAACCTGAGTCTGAAAAAGTCAAGAGCTATATATTGAATAAGTTCCAGGAACATGGATGATTTTGACTATTGATGAAAAATAATGAAAATATTATTAAAAATAAATGTTTGGTATAGAACTATAACTTTTCCAAGTTTATTAAATCCAGTACTTTTAATTCTTCATATATAAAAAGTTTGTGGTACATGTTTGAGTATTATGAGCTTGTTATAAAAATGAATAACCTAAGGAGATTCGGAGCAAACACTTAAAAGATTATATTCTCAAAGGATTGATAAAAATGATAAAGGTGAATGCATTTTTTCCATTACCATATCCACAAAATATATGTCATTTTCATATACAAACGTGCCATGGAGTAATCTAGTCTAACAAATAAAAATATAGACTCATTTTAATAATTAATAAAACAATTCAATTCTCTTATATCCTAAGATCTTTGCTCAAATTACAGAAGCTACAATGAATAACTTTATCTGAGTGTTTACCTGAGTATTCCCAAGAGTATTTTTCATTTATAGAAAGGTGAAAAACAGCACAAGTCTCTGATAGAGAAAAAAATTTGTTGAGAGAAACCTAAATGCATATAAGGAAAATTTTGTGTCTGTCTTCTCTGCTCTATCTCCTGCCTTGACTAACAGATTCCGACATCATGCAGTATGTGGGTGGGATATATGAGCCTTCCATGTAGCTCATAAATAGATTTCACTTCAATTTAGGTATTACTGTGTCATCCAACATTATTTTGAGAAGAAATAATTGGTGAAAAGGCTGTTTTCAAAAGAGAAAATCATGAAAATATAATATTCCATATTATTTTTTAATCCAAAGTCCTGATATTGAAAAATGAGTAACTGACTCTTAATGCAGAAACAAACTGAATAAAGAGTCAATTACTGACTATTTACTCTATCTTTTGCAAGGCCATATCTTAATTTTGGTTCTGTATTACTGCTCTGTTCTAAGAACATGATGTTTATTAAAAGCTATTAGGATTACATCTATCCTCTAGTCCTCTGACAGTTGCTTCTAACACATATGAGTAAGGCACAAAAACATTAACAATTGAACAGTGATATCTGCCATTTCATCATACTTAAATGCAAATGCTGGGCTCTAAATGTTCTACAATATGCTTCTAATACAAGAAATAAGAATTAAAAGTGGTAATATTAATGATATTTCTAGCTACCAAAAGCTATTATTCTGATCCATTGACTATTTCTGGTAAGATGTATCACAACATTTTCAGATTAGTCAGAAGTTAGAAATATTTATTTTCCTCATGTTTATACTGGAATATCTGAAAGAATATTTGTAGAATTTTGAAATATTCTATATTGAAATATTATATATATAATAATTTCTTCAAAATATGCATGATGGCATGTCAAAAATATATGATATTCCTTATGGTGTGGTAGTAATAGTCAACTTCCTATTTGTTTCATAAAACACAAAGGTAATTAAACATATACTAAATGTTGACTATATGCTTTACTGTTAATTAAATGTGAAAAATTAGATCATATATTGTAACTCTATATCCATTGAATTGTAATATTACTCATAATTATGATAGCATGAATTTGTATTTGAAGGGTTCTATGGTAAACCATTCCTAACCATTTTTGGGACTCATAACAGTGCAAATATATTGCCACTAAAATACAGGAAGAAGTGTTGAATAAAAATTACAGAGAGAGTATCATTAATGAGGTTACTTTTGCTTAGCATAGCATCACAAAGCAACATCAAAATGAATGTCTTTTTTTTTCAGATTAAGTATTTCACATTAACTATTTCTGATCACTCATGAGGAAAAAAAATGTGGCTAAATAACAATGTGACTGAGTTCATTCTACTTGGTTTGACACAGGATCCTTTTAGGAAGAAAATCCTTTTTGTTGTGTTTTTGCTTTTTTACATGGGGACATTACTGGGTAACTTGCTTATCATTGCTACCATCAAGACAAGCCAGGCCCTTGGGAGTCCAATGTACTTCTTCCTGTTCTACTTATCCTTGTCTGACACCTGCTTCTCCACAACCATAGCACCTAGAACAATCGTCGACTCCTTGCTGAAGGACGCCTCTATCTCTTTCACTGAGTGCATAATTCAGGTCTTTACATTTCATTTCTTCGGCTGTTTGGAGATCTTCATCCTCATCCTCATGGCTGTTGACCGCTATGTGGCCATCTGTAAGCCTCTGCACTACATGACCATCATGAGCCGCCGGGTCTGTGGGGTGCTGGTGGCCATAGCCTGGGTGGGATCCTGTGTGCATTCTTTAGTTCAGATATTTCTGGCCTTGAGTTTACCCTTCTGTGGTCCCAATGAGATTGATCACTATTTCTGTGACTTGCAGCCACTATTGAAGCTTGCCTGTTCAGACACATATATGATCAATCTGCTTCTGGTGTCCAACAGTGGAGCCATTTGTACAGTGAGTTTCCTCATGCTGATGGTCTCCTACATCATTATTCTTCGTTCTCTACGAAACCACAGTGCTGATGGGAGGAGAAAAGCCCTATCCACCTGCATATCCCACATTACTGTGGTCATCCTGTTCTTTGGACCTTGCATCTTTATATACACACGCCCTGCAACAACATTTCCTATGGACAAGATGATAGCTATATTTTATTCAATTGGGACACCTCTGCTCAATCCTCTGATTTACACACTGAGGAATGCAGAGGTGAAAAATGCCATGAAGAAGTTATGGAGAAAGAAAGTGGTTTCAGATGATCGCAAGTAAATGAGGTCTCCAGGTCATTGTCATACTTTGCGTTAAATTAGAAGTCAATCACGTATTGTTTTTAATTGATGTTTAATATACTAGCTTCTTAGGGCATGAGGATTATGAGTTCATATAGTAAAGAAACAATGTGAAACATAGTTTTGTTAAGTCAATTTTATGTAGTGGGATAAAACAAGAAATACAATTAGGTACAAAGACCCTTCTTTGGTTTTTGTTCATGTTTGATGCTGTATTTCTCACCATTTCTGTCCACCAATTCTGGCTGTAATTGTATTTTCTGCCCTTCTCCCTGGTGATCTGTGAGGATCTATCCTGATAATTATCTATCTATATAATCACACCATCTATTGAAAATCTGATACGGTTTACACATCTCAGTTACTTATTTTTTTATTTTGGTGATGTTAATATATGTACAACATTCTTCATTTCCTTTCCTCTCTCAAAACCTCCTTATTTAAACCTACCTGTTCCCCTTCAAACTCACTACCTCCTTTTTCTTCAACTGTTATTGCATCTGTGCATGTATATACATACATATATATCTAAATTATATATTGTTATATAAAGTTATTTTAATCATACGTATTTTATTCTCTAGAATCAGCATATTGTGGCAGATTCAATTAACTATAGTAGGTGCTATTATAGGAGAAAGTGCATACACTTGAAGAAATCTCTCTTTTATTTGGGGATTGATCAGAACTCTTACTGAGTGTTTACCTTGATAAAATACTAGAATACTAATAGAATACAGAGACAAAAGTTTGCCCTTGAGAATCTCTGATACTCTCTTCTCAATATTGTGTTTGTAGTCATATTTTTATTCTTTTTTTTTAAACACTTTTACCCTTCTTTTGATTGATCTCTTCTAACTTAAATATTAAGCTTGCTCTTGGACATATTAATTATAGTATTTTCTTTATAAAAACAGTGTTGAATTTAGTGCAGCATGTATAGGTTAGTTTCAGGTAGAGATGTCTATACTGGTTAGAATCAAGAGAACAATCACTTCAAAACGTATTGACAGATCAAACAAAAGCAGGATGGCTCAAAGGAGTAATGTACAGTTTGAAACAGCAATATTTTATCTCAAATTATAAATTACTTTAGGGAATTTTGAATACAATTCTGAAGATAATAGTAGTAAAGGAGAAATGGAAATTTTTACATCAGAATAGAGTATTAATTTCATCGTTATTCATTAATATTCCAATATTGAAAAATATTAATGATAAGAACATTTCTAATTTCAATGTTTTCGTGTGATTTTATTCATAAAAAAATTAAACATGAATTCTTTTACCATGAGATTTCTACTTCATAAACTAGAAAGTTGGAAAAAAATTTATATTAGTTTTGTAATACCAGAACACGTGAAATTTTTATTTCCTTCTTTTCTATAAACACTTCAGTGTAGGAAAGTATGGAAATTTGAGTAGTGAAATGAAAACATTGGGGAGGGGAAATGATGGCTTTAACTTGATTATCTATTTCATATCCATTGAATGGTTGCTAACAGCTTTCTCTACCTTGAAAGAGAAATATGTTTTTCACATCTAGACAGTGTGTTTGCCTCTGGAAAGAACACATAATTCAATCATGTTTGCTTTCTAAATGAGGATATTCCTTATTGATTCTAATAGCAACTCAGTGAAACATCTCAGGAAAGCCTGTGTAGGAAAGTAGAGATCTCACTTATAACAATATCTCATGCCATGAAATAATAGGAGATTTCTTGTAGGTGCAGGAAGCAACCTGCTAGTACTTCAGTATCAGAGTAAGTTATGAAGATTTTCACAGAGGTTGTCAGAATATAATTCTATGGAGTAGAAGTTGACACAGGACACCCTGTCATGGTTTTAGTAGGATATGACTGTATTTCTCTTGCTTGACCCTAGAAAACAGTGGGATGAATCCTTATTCCTTTCATCTCAGTCTGTGACTTTATTTAGAAATAGAGATTATGATGTTGAAATAGTCCATAATGTGAACCCTTTATAACAATAAGTTAAGGAATAGAGATGGTCATACACATAGGAATGATATGTGCAAATGATGACAGATTGAATTGATGCTTTTACAAACCAAAGAACTTCCACATAGGTCTATAAACTCTCTAGATCTGGTGGTTCATGGTACAGATTCTCTTCAGAGTCCTGAGCAACAATTTATCCCACTGCTAGTGTGATCTCAAACTTTAACCTTTGAAACTGTGAGAAAATAAATTCTTATCCTCTAAGCCACCCACTTTGTGGTACTTAAGGAAACTCACCAGTACCTATGAAACACATCTGAAAAATTCTTTTGAGATTCAACCTCATACCAATCTGGATGGTTAAGATCAAAAACTCAAGTGGCAGTATATGCCAGCATGTTGAGAAAGAGGAACACTCTTCCATTGCTGGTAGGATTGCAAACTGGCACAACCATTCTGGAAATGAATCTGATGGTTCCTCAGAAAATTGGAAATAGTTCTACCTGAAGGCCAAGCTATACCACTCTTGGGCATATACCTCCAAAATGCCCCACCATACCACAGGGATTCATCCTCCATCATGTTCATAGCAACTTATTTGTATTAGCCAGAAGCTGGAAACAACCCACATGTCGTTCAGCTGAAGAATAGATACAGAAAATGTGGTTCATTTGTACAATGGAATGCTATTCAGCTATTAAAAACAAGGACATCAGGAAGTTTGTAGGTAAATGGATGGAATTAGAATATACCCTTAGTGAGGTAATCCAGACTCAAAAGGTCATAAATGGTATGTACTCACTGATATGTGTATATTAGTCCAAAAATACATAATACCTAAGATATAACCTACAGATCAGAAGAGTTGTCACAAGCAGAAATGCCCAAGTAAGGAGGCTTCACTCCCACCTAGATGGGGGAAGGAAATAATCTTAGGAGGCAGAGGAAGGAGGGACATGGGTGGAGTAGGGGAAGTGGAGGGAGAAAGGGAGAGGAGAGAAGCCCTGAGGGCCAAGAGAATGTATAGAAATAAGCACCCTTGGGGAGTGGGACATTGGGGGTATCCCTCTAGAATGTGTTGGAGACATGGGAGGTGAGACACTCTCAGAACTAATTGGGTTGACCCAAGTCAAAATGCCCAACAGTAAGAAAAGGGAACTTGAGGAGTCCACCTCCAGTAGATAGGCAGGGTTTCAAGTGGAGGGACAGAGTTACTAACTCATATTCCAAATTCCTGACACAGAATTGTTACTGTCTAAAGAACTACAGGGACAAACAAGGATAAGAGACTGAAGGAAAGGAGGTCCAATGACTGGCCCAACTTGGGATCCATCTCATGTGAGGTGGGAGGGGGCTGGCAGGCACAAAGACCAGACCCTATTCTGCTATGATCTACTTACAGACAGAAGCTTGGCATGGCTGTCCTCAGAGAGGCCCCACCAGCCTACTTGGACTGAGACAGAAGCACATACTTACACCCAATCATTGACTGAAGTTGGGGACCCCTGTGGTTGAATTAGGGGAAGGACTGAACAGGCTGAAAGAGAAAGGAACCCATAGGAAGACCAGCAGTCTCAGCTAAAGCAGATCCTAAGGAGCTCCAGAGACTGAGACACCAACCAGGAGTATACAGGGGTTGGTCTGAGGCCCCTGGCACAAATGTAACAGAGGTCTACCTGGTTGGTCTCAGTAGGGGAAGATGTGCTTAATCCTGTGGAGACTTGAGGGCCCAGGGACGAGGGAGCTCTGATGGGGTGAGGTGGAGCACCCTCTTGGAAGTAAGGGGAGGAGGGATGGGATGAGGAACTGTTTGAGAGGAGGGGCAATGATGGGAATATAAATAAATAAAATAATTTTCAAAAGAAACCAAAAAGCTAGTTCTAATAAAACCATATAAGTGTGTTCTTCATAAAGAGTGTAGATACAAACAACCACAAAAATATACCTTATCATTCATTAAATTGAAGCATGTATATTTACTAATAATTTCTTGTAAAATCCAACCACAAATTCATATTGTAATAGGTCTTTAAAATAATATCTTGTACTTTTGTGAATATAACCTTTAAATAATTTCCTTAAAAGCATGGAAAAAGTCAGTAAGATATCTGTTAAAAACCCTGGAAACTAAGGAGTACTGGGAGTGGGAGAAATTGTCTACTCCAAGGAAGACTATTCTCAACTTTATCAACTAGTTATCCCATACCAAATAGTCAGTCTGGATACATAGATACAACTAACTGTTGGTTATAGACCGAGAAAGTTATATTTATGTATTTAGGAATATGTCTATACACATACACACACACATACACACACACATACACACACACATACACACACACACATATAAAATGTATTTACCAACATTAATAATAAAAAGCCATGAGTTTGAAAGAGAACAAGTGTGGGCATACAGGAAGATTTGGAAATAAAAATGAGAGTGAGGAATGATGTCATTACAATCTCAAACAATAAAAGAAATAGTTAAAAATAAAAACCATAATATTTAGCAAAATGAAATAGAAAATAACACATTAAAGAAACTCACATGATCTGAAAAGAATTAGATAGTGTAATCCTAATGACATAACTTGGGGCACAGAATGACATTATAAGAGGTTCATCTTATAAGGAATTTTAAATGAGTGTATCTAAGTTTGACCCTAATTATATTAAGGAATTGATTTTTTTATTAATAGACTTTAAGCCTTTATAATTAGCAAGACTATTAAGATACAATGAATGTGTAAAGATTTAATTCCTGTGTAGACTGTGGCAAATAATTTAGAATACATTTTCCCCATAATATAAATCTTATGGTATATCATATGGTAGTTTAAGCCATAATATTTTTAAAAGACACATAATGTTTTTAAAGGTTAAACATGGATAGTTAAAATAAACATGAGTATCTTTGACATATTGCTCCAAGAATATCCTTGGGGAGTGTCAGGTGAGATTTCATTCAAGTCTCTCCAGTGCCCTTAAATTCTCTTCTTCTGTACTTCAACTTCTCCAGAAACATTGAGCCCTGCAGGATTGGACTTGAAACTTCATCGTCACTGAGAAGGAAGGAAGATAAGGGCAGTGGGTCGGGATGTAGCTCCCATTTTTCACAAGAATCTGATGAGCCTCTCATTCTCATTTTTAGTATTTACAGAGTAAGTGCTAAAGACACTATTTAACTGTAATTCAACAAGTACATAGAGCATACTGCTAATTTGATTTCATTTTCACCTCTTGAAATATCTACTTGTTATTTTGTGTTAGAATATATTTTTAAAGTTTATTTTCATGAATTGATACGATTTCAAACGCTGATCAGAATTGGACAACATTGAAAGTGTAAGATTTTCTTATTTTATTTTATGTCATTCTTTTTCTTCTGTTACTTAAAAAAAATCTTGATTGTAGATAAAAGTCATAGAGTAATCAATTCTTATTTTCTTGTTTTCCAGCAGAACAGTAATTCTCATGAACCATGTTTTCTGAAAAATATAGCTACCTGATATCTGACTTTGATAACCTTAGATTCGATTCATTCCATTCATATCCTAACTTCATATTATAATAGTTTGTGACAAAAATTATAGAGGATACTTTCCAATAGAAAAATGTGTCATAGGAATATGTTGTTGAAGTCTTAATTTTAAATTTTGGAATGAAAAATACTGGGATAGATTGTGAAAGATAGTGGGGACATGATTCTAATTAGTTAAAATAGCAAGATGATGATAAAATCAAACATTTGAAAATAATATGAACAAGTAAATCAAGAAACAATAAGCATATGTATATAGTAAATCCCACAAATCTGTAAATAATCATATATATATATATATATATATATATATATATATATATATATATATATATCCCAGTACAGACAGGAAAATGTTGTTTTCTGCAAGTGTTTGGTCTGATTATTCTGCATAAGGGTGGGGTAGGGTCTTCTTTTGTAGGTGTTAGATTAAACTTTCTTGAGTAAATTTGTCACCTGATTTCAGTCCCTCCATCAATGACTTCAGGTAGTATTCTCCTCTTTGTGTTCATATTAATGCAAGTCTTTTACTCAGAATTAGTTTTCAAAATAGCTCATAACTTCTGTACACATCCATGTTTGTGGTCACATTAAAATTGCTGAAGAAAAATATCCTCAGGCTTTCCCTTGTTTTATAAATGCCTCAGAAATTTTCAGAATTTTTCCTTTTAAAAATAAGCCAATTAAAAAGGATGAAGTTTCACCCCCTCTCACACAAAAATCGCTCATTTTAGTTACTTCTTACAACATATTAGACATATATGCCTACACTAGGCTGTTTGGATATTTTTTGAGATGAATTCCTGGTAGGAGAAAATATTATCTAATATTTTCTAATACCCTACATGAGAATAATCAAAGCTTAGCATTGTATATGACATGAGAAGATAAATCCGATTCTATATGAAGGAGCAGCACAATCATAATGCTGGCATTTCGCCCTTATAGACACAGTTAGAGATTGTGTATTAGGAGCTGATTTACAAAGATTTTTCCTGAAGAGAATATTGTATGTGAGTCAAAAAAATTCAACGAGGATGTGAAAATCTAAAACTGAGTATCTTCCTTTTTTCAATCTGTTTTGAATCCCCAACATCAACTTTACACCTAAGAAATCACGTATTTTATTCAAATCCTATTAACAATTTAAAAAGTACAGGGAAGTGCTAGGGTGATGAGCCAAGAGTGGGTGGGTGGGGGGAGCTCCTCCATAGAAGCAGGGGGAGTGGGAATGGGATAGGGGGTTTGTGGAGGGTAAGCAGAGAAGAAAGATACATTTGAATTGTAAATAAATAAAATAATCAATTAAAACAAAAGTACACGGGGATTGAATTTTCTTCATCCTGAGAAAATGCAGAATTGGGAATATTTGTTCAAATGGGTAGTGATTAAATGTGTTCCTTGTTTCTTTTTGAGGAATTTTTTTGGACATACATATGTAGGACAATAGTGTATCTGCTTATATTTATATCATATGTGACAATTTGAAAATTGTAATGCATAGAATTCTACTACTATGCATAGAAATCTTCTACTACTACCTTTACCTCAGTAAAAGAAGAAATAATATGTTAAATAATAAAAAACAAGGCCTTCAAGTTTTTGCAAAACTTCAATGAAAGATTATAATTTCTTCTTTATTGACATAAATTCCACCTGATATATACTGTATTTTTCTGAAGCCATATTAAAATAATGGGCTTAAGTTTTCATTGAAGAAGTAAGAAAAATCTCATATTAAAGGTAAAGAAAGCAACCTTTAGTATGATTATAACATCCTTTAATCATCACCTACTTTATCCTTGGATGTAACCATGAGTTTCCATATCTTTTAAAATTCATTTATAATCACTCAGTTACTCATAGAAATTAATTGGATATGATTTATCACATACTCATTATTAGATCTGGGTCATCTTTAAAACTCCATATGTTTCAAAGTATATGGCTTATATCATGTGACAATTGGCAGATTATAATGCTTAGGGTGTTCTTTCTGCTACTACACTTACCTTAGTAAAGGAAGAAATAATATGTTAAATGATACCATATTTGTCCTTACAGTATTTGCTTCTCCTTACTGTCATACAGATTCATTTAATGTACTGAAGTGTCTACTATGTATTACACAGTAATAATATATCATATTCTATTTCTTCTTTGTTACTTGTATGTACTTAGAACTTCTGTTTCAAACTTTCACAAAGTTGCAATGAATGTTCTTTTGCCTTTTTAGTGGAGTCCTTTTAACAGGGTAAATACTTATTATCTAATGTATGATTAAATTGTCTTTAAAACATTTTAGTTATGTGTGCAAAGTGCCAACAACTCAGAGTAATAGAATGTTATTATTTAATTTCATTTCCCTGATTTTAGATTTGTAACTGTACCTTTTCTAATGTGACACTTTCAGAAATTTGGGGAATAGTTAAATAAGAGTGTATTAACTTGAGAAAAAGGGTAGAACATAGATCAATCCACAAGATTCTATCCATAAATTATTTCTGTGCCCAATGAACTTTACCTGTACTGCCATACAAGGCAGAGTGCATTGATCTCTCACTATTCTATTTCTTTATAGTACAGTAACATTTTCATTTATTAATAAAGCTGATTAACTGATTTACTTTTGTAAAGCTTCTTGAATTGAGCATCTATATGACACATTTTAGATCAGCTATAATAGTTACAGAAAATAAATACAAAAAGAAGAAAAATATTTTATATTTTTGTTCTCACTGACACATTTTAAGATTTTTCATCATGCACATGTAGAGAATTTTGTAAAGCAAATACATGTGGTTCAATTTAAAGATGAATATTGTTTAAACAGGTGACCTGAAGGCAGTCTTCTGGATGTATGCTGTGTTCCTGCAGGAGCTAACATCTAAAGAGATGCTAGAATATGAGCAATTGCTGTTAACATCGAGTTCTCCAGATGTGACTGGAAAGTGAACTGGCAAATGAAGTGAAATCTAGAAAGCCATAGTCTCTCTGGAACCTGGACAAGAATCCACCATCTTCTCTAAAACTTTGCTAGTTGCTGTTTATCACATGTACTATTTATTTTTATAGTAGATTTCGATGTCACTTTTGATTGCTATAAAGAGTGTAATGTGACATACTGAGTCCACTTGCATCTCACTTTGAACTTAGAGTATGCATTTAACTTTTAAAGTATCTGCTTTGTTCTTACCAAGTGCAAAGATTTGGAATTTCTGCAGCAACTAAAATTCATTTATTGTTTGAACTACAGTTACCTTATTAGTGTCACTCTGTACATCTGTTCTTATGAATGAATTTACTATACTTTCAAATATTTCATGCATCTTAGACATTGATCTATTTGTAGTAGCAGATTTACAGTTGAATTATCTTAAACAGTCAATGCATATACTTATTGGTTAAAAATGACTTTGAAAATAAATAAAAAAGATAGAAGGTTTAGGCACAGTGTCCTCTCCCTCTAAATAATCAAACACACAGAAGCAATGGGATATGGAAACCTCACAGAATTTATCTTACTGGGACTTTTCCATAATGAGGATGTCAAGGCAATATGTACTGTATTGTTCATGCTTTGCTATCTTGCAATTCTCTGTGGAAACTTGGTTGTTCTTCTCACTATCAAGGGTAGTCAGCTTAGTGAGCAGCCAATGTATTTTTTTCTCAGCTATCTGTCCTTCATGGATGTTTGCTTCACTTCCACAGTAGCACCAAAATTTATTATTGATCTATTAGTACAATGTAACACAATCTCCTACAATGGCTGCATAGCCCAGATGTTTTATGCCCACTTCTTTGGTGCCACTGAAATATTCATCTTGGTGGTCATGGCCTATGATCGGTATGTAGCCATTTGCAGACCCCTTTACTACATGATCACCATGAGCAGACAGGTATGTTACATCCTTGTGATAGGCTCAGTTTTTGGTGCTTTTATACACTCACTTGTGCATGTACTGGTTATTATCAGACTTCCCTTTTGTGGCACCAATGAAATAGACCACTACTTCTGTGACATATTCCCCCTGCTGAAATTGGCCTGCGCTGACACAAGGCTCCTGGTTATTGTAATCATTACTACCACAGGGGTGATGTCCATTCTAACCTTTGTTGCACTGGTCATTTCTTACATCATCATTTTGTCCATCTTGAGGACCAGGTCATCAGAGGGCCGCCGCAAAGCTCTTTCTACCTGTGGCTCACATATCACTGTTGTATTCATGTTTTTCTTGCCACTCATCTTTACCTATGTCCCAATGGGTGATTCTGTTGGGGATGACAAGGTGTTTGCTCTGTTCTACACCATGATTGCCCCAATGTTCAACCCTCTCATCTACACATTGAGGAATACAGACATGAAGAATGCCATGAGGAAGGTGTGGTGTCAAGACAGACTATTAGAAGGGAAGTGAAGCTTCTGATGGTGAAGTTGTTTTCTTGGTCTTATCCTATCTACAGAATAAATGGGAGCAACATGGCAAGATAACAAGACAGTGTATAGTCAACAAAAGTTGCAAGCCCCAAGAAGATAAGGTGCAAATCAATGGTGACTATATGTATAGTTGAATCAATTATTTTCTGTGTTAGATAAATGGAAAATCTTTTCTCCGTCACCATCCCAGTTACAGTGGCTATTATTTTGTGTTTACTGGCACAAAGTATAAGCACAGTATAATTTGACAATTTTATTCTATTTTAGGTAATTCATATTTTGTTAGAGACAGCTGTCATAGATAGAGAAGTTCTGATCATATCTTTTCTGCTGTTCTTGCTATAGCTAATATAATAAATATGTAAAAAGAACCAACACTATATTTGAGCTGTCCATTGGTGTTTTTCTTATCACCTCATGTTTCTCAATCATGTTGGAGAAATGTATGAATATAACTTTTTATGTTACTCGGAGACACTGCCTTGCAGTATACTTCTTCATCCTCTGGCTCTTACAGTCTTTTCTCATCATTTACAATATTGCTAGAGCCTCAGTTGTGGGAGTTTCATAGATATATCCCTTGAAAGTGGGTCCAACAATTTTACATTTCCATTGTTTTTATGTTCTACAATAGTCTCTATCTGTTACAAAGAGAAGATTTGTGGTTGAGGGATGGGAACTACACTTAACTACAGTTATAAAGAAAAAAGATTATATGGTTTTCAGGGATTATAAGTGTTTAGTATGTTAGTGTTTATAGATTCTCTTCCAATAACCATGAATTCACTAGGAATTAGTAGTTAGCTATGCTTCCAGTATTCATCATGATTTCTCTCTTAAGTGGATCTTAAGTCCAATGAGAGATGTTAATTACTACCAATGAATTTGAGCCACCATTGTACCCTCTAGGGAATCAGGCCTGGGTGATTATCAATGTGGTTTATAGGTATGACAGCTGAGTAAGACTTTGTTGCCATCCTCTTGGTGGGTGTGGGCAAAGTGATATTCCATACCAAAGTATTGTCAAGCCAAATAATGAACTCTAAAAACATATATACTAGTAACATTACATGACTGAATAGAAGATATAGACATGCATATACATATATGTACATATATACATATACATTTGTATATACATATGCATATATATGTATATACATACATACATATATATAAACACATGCATATACATATACATCTATACACCTCTTTATATAAATGAGAATAACTTCATTATACATATATAGTGGAAGTGGGATATGGAGAGAGGAAGAGGAAGGGATAAATCTAATTATTATATTATGAATCTTATATTTGTAGATTTTAAATTTGTAAACAATTTGTTTCTGAAATTATTCAGTGCAGTGTAATTATTTTATTAATGGAATAATTATATTCATTGTTTTTTGATATTTACAATCATGAGGGTGGTGTATTATTTTATTTTAATTAAGATTGTCATGTTGTGAATGATGTCACCTTTATTTATGTATTACTCACAGCAAATTGATGAAATATGCATTTTTAACACTCATCACCCTCTCAAGAAACAAAAATTTGAATGACTATGCATAAATATGACTTCATGAGAACTACAAAAGTAGGCACAATATATCAGCCTCTGAGTTTAGCACAGTAATATGAAAATAAGTATTGTTAAAGTTAAGAATAATAGCAACTTGTATGTATCACCTTTTTAACAACCCCAGAATGGAGATGCACACACAAGTGTTAGAAGGTGAGAAAAGTAGTATAACAATAAACTGGAGCTAGACAGTAATGTTTAACATTTAATCATGATGGCCCCAATTCTAGTACAGGGCCTGTAGACTAGGCACTTATACTACATAGCATCAGTCTGGATTCTACAGCTTTAGAATATAGACTTTACTAGGAGAAAGACTTAGGGCTTTTCTTACTATTAATCCAATCCTAGAGGATGCAGGCTTCATAAGCTGGGAGGCTTGACCCTGATCATCAAATGAGCCCCAGAGTCCAGAGCCCAATTCATGAGACTAGAATTACAATTCAGTTATACTTATAATTTTGATGTATAAATACCCTCACAGGCTCATAGTTTATAGATTGGTCTTTAGTTATTGATATTATTGGGAGGTTCAAAATGGAGGAAATATGTTTCTAAAAATGTTCAAGTCCTTTCTCTCATTTTGCCTCTTGGGTATCACCAAGCAGGCAGCTCTTCTCTACCATGCATCTTATAAATGCATGTCCTGCCTCACTACAGCCTCAAAGTCTGAGAGTTAAACAACCATGCACTAAAGTAAATACTCTGAATCCAAGAGCCCTAATAAGTACTGCTGCTTATAAGACTACTCTACATGGTTTGTCAAGTAATGAAAAGTTTACTAACCCAGTTTCCAAAGAGAGTAAAGTAAAAACAATTGTCAGGATTGTGCTCACAGAATTTGTTTCTAAGCCTTCTTTGATGTCAAAAATGATTCTACTGTCTTTGATCTTATCTTGCTTCACAGTACCATGTTTTAACATCATTCTGACACCAGAATTGACTCCCAGTCTTAGTCATCTACCTATCACCATTGACCTAGCTTCCAGCCCAAATTCTACAGATACATATTTTTAGGATAGAATGCATAGACTAAGCTTCTCAGTTCCTTGTAGTGCCTATCAGGGATCTAGTGTCAGATGTGGGTGGCTGGTGTGCCCTTTTACTCTAGTTAAAGTCACAAATTAATCAAGAGCAATTTTTCCCTTAGTGTTGGCATCATGACACATCAAGTATGGTTGGATTTCTACCTGGGTTAATAGTCATGAGAATTAGAAGCTTTGGGCTCCAAACATTAAAAAACTACAAGCATTAAAAGCCAGAGACAAAATTCTCTAGGTGCTCAATCAAGAAACATATTGTTCTGTCCTGTAAGTGTTATTTGGTTTAGCATTTAGTATGAATTTAAAAGTCACCTGATTCAGGTGCTAGGGACACTTGGCTTTTAATCTCTTATAGCTTTATGGAACTCTGTCAGTAAGCTTTGCTATTTTTGCTACAAGCAGGCTCTTTACCTTCTTTAGTGTAAGTTTCCAACATTCTCTGAACTGCTCAGTTGCTCGGAATCTGCTGAGTGAATTTAGTGTTTAGAGTTTTGGGAATGTGTACAGTTATAACTACTAAAGTAACTCTCATGCCTCTTTCTAGTATCTGTAATTGATTAACTATAGCTAGAAGCCCAGAAATTCACATGCTTTCATTGTTATTATCTCAATTTCTTCCACATTTTTAAATTTTTTACTTATTTCTTTTATTTTTCAAATTATAACTATTTTTTCCTTACCTTTTTTCCTTCAAAACCTTCAAAGTAATTATCAGTTGTTATTAACCATTGTTGAATATGTATGTGTATGTTTACATATATACACACATAAGTAACTCTGAGTTAAAGCCCTGAATTTCATGGTTTTCATTGAGAGTCACACTGAAAACAACTTCCTTCAAGGTTTTCTCTATTTTAATTATTTTTGAGACTATAATTTCTTAATTTCTACTACCATTATTTTCTCTTCAAAACCTTCAAAAATTCGTGGCTCATTATTAATTTTAAATATATATTAAATAAATATGGCCTTTTTACATAAATAAACATAGACTTCTCAATTTTTATAGTGTTACTGTATGTGTATCTTCAGAGCTAATCATTTGGTATTAGATAACCAATTGGTGTGTTCTTTCTTGGGAAAGTCTCAGTATACCTGAGTTTTTCATAGTTCTTTCTATAGAATGAGGCCTTCTAGAATTTCCCCTGTCCATGTTAACATGTTTATAATCTGTATTGCTATAGTCCATGATCAGCTGTTGTTTAGGCAGTCATGTTCCTGACACTCCATGGGAGCAGGTTCTGACATTACTAGGAGAGAGCCTTAAAGGAGACTCCATGATCTTACAGCTCTTACAATTTCTCTGGCCAGAGTTGAAACCTTGTCTTTGCTCCCTGAATGTTAATTTCTGTTAGTTTTATTGTATAAAACTTAAAGTAGACTATACATGGTCTTTCAGAATCCTTTGTCAAGACCTCATATAATACTCAGTCTAGTAGATGGTAAAGAAATTTCTTACTTACTTAAAGGCAATGGAAACCAGTCTCCTTATAGATTTCAGAAGGAGAAAGGTATGTTTCTCTCTTTCTCTCTGTCTCTCTCTCTGTGTTTCTCTGTCTCTGTCTCTGTCTCTGTCTCTGTCTCTCTGTCTCTGTCTCTGTCTCTCTCTCTCCCTCTTTCTCTTCCTCTCTCCCTCCCTCAACACACA
>NW_022196897.1:75109853-75111394 GCF_008632895.1 Mastomys coucha | reverse complement strand
ATATATATTTGAGTGTCTGTGATTCCAAATTCATCAGTCATAATCCTTAAGTTTGTACTGCTATTTCTTGTTAATAACCAATCTCATGCTAAGACATAAGGGAAAGTACACACCATCCCAGTCCCCTAGCTGACCTCAGTGAGTACAGATGCAAATAGGTGGTACCTTCATAACTGACAGTGGTCAAGGACACTCAGAGCAGAGCTTCTTTCAATGTTACCATCTTCAACAATATAAATGTCTTTATAGATATATATATGTATATGTATATAAAATGAATATTCAAATAGAACTTATACTGGTTATAAATTGAAAAGTCATTATTTTAAACTAATCCTTGTATATGCACAAGGTATGAAACCTGATTAACAAATGATAATTTGTTAATATCATTTGTTTATCAGTGATATTCAAGACATTGTTATAAACTATCAGAAGTTTAAGATCAATGCATGCTTAGTAAGGATATATTTATGTCATGAAATTCAGGAAATGAACAAATCAAAGGTCTTTGGAACTTCTTTAAATTAACAGGATTCATAAAATGCCTCCCCCCCACATACACACAAAATAAAAGATCAGTAAACAATTACTGGAGGAAGAGAAAGATTAACCAGCCAAGCCATCTTGATGAGAACTACCCAACCTGTGGGCTGCCTGAGCATGTTGAAGCTTTCCTGGATCACCCCCCACAGTCAGTGTGCTTTCCTGTGATATATGTACACTTGGGTTATCCTGTTAGTAACCCTTCACCCATAATGTAAGCTATCTCGGTATATCTAGATGGACTTTGCTATGATAGAGAAGTAGACACAGGCTCTCACTCCAGTCAAGAAGCTATCTACAATTACTACTGTTTGCAAAAAAAAATAAAAAATAAAAAAATTTCCCCAATGAGGTGAAATTGGGTATTTACGCCATACTTTATGGTAGGCACCATGCCCAGGAATAGTTGACCAACACAGAATAAGCTTAATGGTATTTCATAGACATTTTGTCTCATATTGTTCTTCTGGACCATTTTTTGTTGTGGTTGTTCTATTGTACTTTTGCTTGTATAATTTGGTTTTAGATTTTGTGGTTATGTAAAGCTGTGTATGTCTGTTTCTTGTTTTGTTTTGTTTTTCCTTTTTTCTTGATTTTCAAAGAGAAAGGAAAAGAAAGAATGAAGTAGGATGGGTGAGACAGTGAGAATTGAGAAAGGAGATATATTTGCGAAGAATATATTGTATATTTTTTCAATAAAACATACCATCTATCACTTCACATACATATTATCAATATTTTATTTAATTATTCTGTGAATATTGCATTAGCAATTTTATTTCACAGAAAAGAAAGTGAGTCAGAGAAATATATCATTTATATTATGTACTTTCAAATGGACACTTTGACTCCCATGTATCTATCTATTCTTGTATACACAAAAAATAAAACAAATAATTAATTAAATGAATAATTAAAACTAATTTTAATCCACATCAAAGCAGATACATTGAAACTAATGGAAGAGAAAGTAGGGAAGAACCTTGAGCAAATAG
>NW_022196897.1:75101423-75108959 GCF_008632895.1 Mastomys coucha | reverse complement strand
AACAATATGAACTAAGTAGTACCCTCAGAGCTCCCAGGGTCTCAACCACCAACCAAAGACTACACATGAAGGGGTCTGATTGTTCAGACAACATGTGTATAGTAGAGGATTGCAAATCTGATCAGCAATAGGAGGAGAGGACCTCAGCCCTGTGAAGGTTCTGTGCCCCAGTGTAGGGGAATGCCAGGGCCAGAAAGTGGGAGAGGGCGGGGTGGCAGGCATGGGGAAGTGGGAGGCAACAGGGGTTTGTTTTTGTTGTTTTTGTTTGTTTCTTTGTTTTTTGGAGGGTAAACTGGGAATGGAGAAATTTACATGTAAATAAAGAAAATTAAAAAAAAATAAATTAAAAAAAGAAAAAAAGAAAGGACACATGATAAAAAATTCTTTGAAAAAGAAAAATAATTTTAAAATAATGCTACTGTTAATTGGTACCTGGACTTGCTAAAATTGAAAAGGAGGGTAGAGGAAAAAGATAATGAAAAAATATATAAATCACTTCATTTAAATATGAAGATGAAATAGGAAACACAGCTAATGAAATGGTATGAACTCATACAACTCTATGTAAAAATCAGCAGATGAAATTTTAAAAATGTATTGGAATTTGAATATATAGTTCAAAATGTTGGCAGTTTTGGTTACTGTAGGTAAATATTAATCAATCAATAAGAATAATTTCATTTTCAATGAAAAAATTAATCACTTTTACAATTCTATATACATGTCTCTATTTTTGAATGTTAATACCAAAATTTGTACTTGTATATATTGTATATCAGTTAGTAAACTTTTGTGTTTATAGTTAGCTATTAATACTTTGTATTCTATCTTTCATACTAATTGATTTATATCTTTATTTTCTAATCTAGTATTAGATTAGAGAATTTTCTGTTCTTCCAACAGTTTTATCTATGACTAAGCTTCTTTTTTTGCTTAACTCTAGGTAAACTTTTAAAATGCACAGTTTGATATCCCCTGTTAAACAAGTATAGTATTGGTTCACTTTGATTCTCTAGGAAAGTCTTAACAGTATCAGTTTATTTGTTTCTTTGCTATTATTTATTTATTTGTTTTTTGGATATGGGGATTCTTTGTATAAGCCTAGTCTTCTCTATATAGTCCAGGTTGGTCTTGAACTCATAGAGATCCCATTGCCTCTGCCACCCAAGGGCAGAAGTTCAAGGCTTGTGCCACCACCATGTGGTAATATTTGGTTTTAAAAGTCTGTTTTTTCAGGAATTAAAAAGATACCTCAGACATTAAAAGGCACTGTATCAATGTTGTAAAAGACTTGTATCTGACTTTAGTCATCCACATCAAGCAGATCATAATCATTTCAGCCATCTGGGGATCTGGCATCCTCTTCTGGTCTCTGAAGTCACTGCACTCACATCATGAACACACACATACACACATACATCCAGAGAGAGACATAAAATTAAAATAAAATCTATTGAATATGTTATTCCAAACATGATATTCTATAATGGCAATTTTATTATTAGAATGTATATATGCATGCATATCCTTCAGATTTCTGCTCACAAATTTACTAGTAATCTTCTGATAGCTCCCTTGAATTGACAAGTTTTTTTTCCACAAAACTATTTCCAATTATCCTTGACCTTTGAGATTTTAGTTGTAATGTTTGAAAGGAAAAGTAGCTGAAAGAGTCACATGAAGATATTTACACCCAACCAATGGGCAGAAGCCAGGGACCTGTGTGGTTGAATTAGGGAAAATCTGGAAGAAACTGAAGAGGAGGGCGACCTTCATAGGAAGACCAGAAGTCTCAACTAAACCTAGACCCCTGGGATCTCTCAGACACTGAGTCCCCAACCAGACAGCACATGCTATCTTGTATGAGGCCCCCTGACACATATATAGCAAAGGACTTCCTGGTCTGGCCTCAGTGAGAGAAGATGAATCTAACCCTTGAGAGACTTGAGGCCCCAGATAGTGAGGAGGCTTGGTGGAGTGAGGGTAGGGAGTTGGGGACATTCTCTTGGAGACTGGGGAAAAAATATTGGAAAAGTAAAAGTCAGAGGGCAGACCAGGAAGGGAACAAAGACAGGACTATAAAACAAAAAATTAACGAAGAAAAAGCAAGCAAGAAAGAAAGAAAGGAAGGAAAGAAGGAAGGAAAGAAGAAAGAAAGGAAAGAAAGAAAGAAAGGAAGGAAGGAAGGAAAAAAGAAAGGAAAAAAAGAAAGAAAGAAAGAAGGAAGGAAGGAAAGAAAGAGCGAAAGAAAAGTATCTACTCAGAACCCAAGATGAAATTCTCATATCAAGTTATTAGTACAAAGGAGATTTAAATGTCCCAGAAGAACAGAATTGGAGACTACTAGGCAGACAGGAGATCGAGGATAATGGAGAAGGAGGAGGGAACAAAGGAGAGGGGAGAAAAGGGACAAGGGAGGAAGGTAAGTGGTATTTGCCCTGGAGGTGTGTGTGTGAGGGGGAGTGATGAACAGACATGAGACAGACATGGCACATGAAAATGGTGGTTTGCAAATGTAAAATGGGAAACACCCTATTAGCATGAGGTGTTTGATATAAATTGGGTGTTTAATGTTAATTAGGTGGAAAGGGGGCTTTTGATAGATGGTCCTCAATACTTTCATATCTGGAACTTGGTAGTTTGTTTTAAGAGGAGGAATTGGCTATGGAAGGCAATAGTACTTAAGGGCTATTTTAGGAATGTAATGTAATGTTTATTTGGTTTGTTTGTTTGTTTATTTTGTTTTGTTTTTTTAAGGAAGGCAAAGGGAATTGGATCAAGGCCTACAAGAACCATGCTCTCCACACTCAAGTTGTGATGATTCAATGTTTGCTTATATAAATATGTTTAAGTTAAACTTCTTTCAGGTCTATTGGGGTTCTTTAACATCATTCCTTTATCTTTCCATATTCAGGTAGCTTGAAGTCCTTGTGTCTGTTGCTTTGTTTTCATAATTTGTATTTATTCTTGGAGAGTTTCGTGTGATATATTTTGATCATTCCTCTTTATCCTGCTTCCCCAAGATCCAACCTGCCTCCCTATCAAACAAAATCCCTTTCTCACAAACAAATAATCAAACAAAAACCAGGCTAATCAACTAAACAAACAAAAAACATCAAGTTCAATTTGTGCTATCTAAATACTCTTATGTGTGAGATCTGTTGTGGAGTATTGTTGACAAGTATCACACCCTTGAAGAAAACTTACTTTCCTTGGGTAATTGTCTATCAGTTGTCAAAACCTCCTCTGTTGGGAATGCGACTTTGTACCTACCTATGCTGGAATTTTGTCTCATGTAGGTTTACAGAAGTGTGCATAAGCACACTGTTACAACTGCCATGAGCTGATATGTACAACTACCCTGTTTTATCAAAACAAGAGCAACAACAACAACAAATAATTAATCAATCAGACAAAATCCCCACAAAGCTAACAACAACTCTTAAAATCTTTGTACCCTTAGTGGTGGCCCTGGAGCATCTGCAGGGACTATCATATGAATGCTTCTCGGCCAGGATTCTATTGTGACAAGGCATGGAAACCCCTTCTCACTTGGCAAGGACCTGTGGGAATTTTGGTGGCCTCTATGCATATTACCCAGATCCCATGTGTTACAAGTTCTCCTTGCTTTTGCTGTGCTGTCTATACTTACAGCAAAACTTGTTCACTTTTTGGTCATGGGCAAGGCCAGGATCACAGAGGCTGAAAGCCCTGTGCATGAGTCTTGGTTATTCTCAATACAATTTTGAGGGATAAAACACTCTTCTCCTCTTTTTGCCTCTCTAGATCCTCCAGATGTTACCATTAATCCTGGGTAAATTGGGACATCATGTAATCATGTCTCCAGAGAAACAGCTACAGTCACATTGAGTAAGCCTGTGGCAGTTGTAAAGTGTGGTGGGTCCAGCTTGTATAACTGTACTATGGAAGGTATATCTGATCAACAGAGACCTGAAATAAAGAAGTTATGTCTGATTAACAGAGACTTAGAAAATAGGGAAGATATGTCTAATCAATTGAGAATTGAAAATGATTCTTAGAAAGATATCAGGAATTGATAGGTACATATCAGGAAAAGTTGCTTGGTACAATGAACAGGTCTCTGCAATTAAAGATGTATTATGACTTGGGGTGCTATCTGGTGACTGGACTTATACCCATAAATATTTAAACCTGTCTCTTATCTTGCATGACTATATAACTGCATTTGCTACCAGCTGGGTGTGTGCTCACATCTACAGAATATGCCTGGCTAAACATTTATTTTTGGCTGAAATTGTGTCTTGCAATGCAAAATAAGGTTAGAGGATTATTGACTCAACAGGAAAGGGGAAGGAGTAAAAGAAATTGGGAGCTTTTTGTAATTTAATGCTGATGTTATGATTTGTTTTAATTAAATAATATATATCATTGCTGGGGCAAGCAGAATTGTAATTGTATAAATAAAGACATTTCTATATATTCAAGGCCATTTGTTTGAAAGTCAACAGATGGTCAGTGTCTTCACTTTTGTGGATTCCCCTTCCCTGATTCATGACCAGAACCGTGCAGATGGAGCTGGTCTCAAGCATACCCTTTCTTCTTTTATGATCTCTGTCTTATGGCCTGTGTTGACCATTATCACTTATATAGTCACATTTTAGGCAAATGTCTAAACTTGGCTTTCCTAGAACTTGTTCTGTAGATTAACCTTGAACTCAGGGATCTGTTTGCCTAGGTCTGCTAAACACTGGGGTTAAAGGTGTGGTCTACCAAGCCTGGAATTAAGTTTTTATTCAACTAGAACTTGCTCTGTTCTAGGCTGGTCTTGAATTCAAAGATCTGCTTGTTTTTGCCTCCTGGGATTAAAGCTTTGTATTACCCTGCCTGGATCTAAATTTAGCTGGGTGAGGTCTTGTCCCAAGGTCACTACTGCCTTAATTTAATTTGATGTCCTTGAACATAGGATTCAGCTACATTTCACTTTCTGGTACCCCTTAAATATTTGAACCATATATTTCATATTTTTCCTTTCTCAGCTTGCTATACTTGTTTAAAATGTTCTTCATGAGCCATGCAGTGGTGGTGCATGACTTTCTTTAATCCTAGCACTTGAGAGGCAGAGGCAGGCAGTCAACAGAGGCAGGCCTGGTCTACAGAGTGAGTTCCAGGACAGCCAAGGATATATAGAGAAACCCTGTCTCTAAAAAACAAAAACAAAAACGAAAAAAACAAAAACAACAACGAAATGTGCTATTTACAGTAAGTGATAGTTTTTATAAGGCCTGAGGTATGTTTCTTTAGGATTCTATTCCTTTTATTTTAAATTATTCAGTGTACTTAAAATACTTTAGGTTTCATATTTAGAAAGGGTAGTGTGCAGGGTCTTATTGTAAAGGCTGTTAAAAAAATGGGAGGAAGGACTCCACACTCAGGGCTCAGCAATGATGACCCCAAACACCACCAAGACATGTACTTGATGCAATCAACAAGAGTTTCTTTTATTCAAAGCTGGGTGAGACTCATATCCCTCGCAGGGGTAGAGGAGTCTGGCATCAAGCAAAAATTTAAACAGGTTTTTATACCCATACAGTTGCTAGGGAAAAAGGGGAAACTAAGGCAGGAGAAAGTACAGGGTAGTCTCTGATTGGTGCTGGCTTGTGCTAGGGTTCAGAAGCAAGTTAGCCACCTGGCAATTGTTTGTTACCTCATTTTTCTTTTTTCCTGCCAGGTTGCTCCTGTCTCTAAGCTCTGTGAGCTGGTCTCCCATTCTTCTAAGTTCTGGGAGCTGGTCTCCCATTGTTTCTATGTTCTTGGAGCTGGTTTCTCATTCTTCTAAGTCATGGGACCTAGTCTCCCATTAAGTTCAACTAATAGCTAATTTCCCACAATACAGTTTGAAAATTTTAACCTCTCATTATGTGGCCTTGGTGGGGACAAAGTGACCTGGTTCCTGCCCCAGTGTGAGCTTCCATGGTGTTGATGGCTGCTGTGGGCTTAAAGCTTGTTTGTATCATAACGTACATATTTCCTGGCACCAGTACTAGCAGTGGAAGAATCTTTCCTTTGGAGAAGTGTCCTCCCTGGTAATCGTAATGACTCTATGATAATTAGAAACAGCACAAGTCCAAAAGTAGAGGGCGTGGCTACATCTCAGCAAAATAATCAACACTGGGAATTTTAAATCTAGCATTTTACTTTATTTTTTCCAGTTTTAAATTAACAATAATTTAAATAATTATTTACTAATTTGGAAATAGCTGAGCAGAGGTGGTGCATGCCTTTAATCTCAGTGCTTGGGAGGCAGAGGCAGGTGGATTTCTGAGTTCAAGGCCAGCCTGGTCTACAGAGTGAGTACCAGGACAGCCAGGGCTATACAGAGAAACCCTGTCTTGATTAAAAAAATAAGTAAGTAAATAAATAAATAAATAAATAAATAAAATAATTTGGAAGTTCAGCAGACTTGTGATTTCCCTAATCTCACCATCACAGACAGACTCTTCAGGACAGCTGGTAAGGTTATTGGAAAGAACTCTAAATACATGAGTTTGCAAATATAATTTCTCAACTATGCAAAAAACAAGAATGCACTATGAAGTTTATAAGGAGCTTAATCTAAATGAAAAGAGCAGCTGTGCTCTGAGCCAGCTTGTTAGAAAATCTTCAGGAAGTAGTGATTGAAGGAGATCCCAACTAGCTAAGATTTGTTTTGTTTGTTTGTTTGTTTGTTTTTTGGTGTTTTTGTTTGTTTAGGCTTATAAAGGCAAATAAGATTCCTGAGTTCAGGATCAGCCTAGGGTAGAGCAGGGTGGTAATGGGTAATTTCTGGGCAGGGTCCCGCCCAGGTAGCTTATTGCCTGTACTTAACAGAGGCAGGCAGATCTCTGAATTTTTTACAATGTTCAAAGAAAATGTGTACTTGCTCTTCACTTAGAATTAAGGGGCTTGATTCATGGGATGTTGGTTCATAGGACAATCAAATGGAAACCTGAAGTAAATGACTGAATTAATATGCAAATAAAAAACTGGGCTTTTGCTCTATATGAGATGAGCTAAAAGAACAAGATGCCAGTTCTTTAGAATTTTCTGTAGAGAGAGCTGTGCTGTCTGGAGATGTCTAGAGAAGGAAAATTGCTCTTCTTCAATAATTTTTTCTAGCAGGATTTCTGACTCAGTTGGAAGATCCAATACATTTCTTTTTTTATAGCAGCATTTCTGACTTTGGTCAGAAAATACATGAACTGTCCAAATAACTTTTACAGTTTTTATCAGCAGAGAGACCTGTCTCAACCACAGAGAGTTTTTAGAATAGCAAGAAAAAAGCTGTCTAGAGCAGAGCAGAACACACAGAAAGAGAGAACAGCTCAGCGGAATCAAGACTGACAGCTTGGATCCATTATTTGACTTCAAGTAGATTCTTTTCACATCTTCTAAACACGCCCTTTCTCAGGAAGCCCTCTCCAAGCCAAAGCTGGCCCTTGGCAGTAGTGGGTTTGGGTAATGAAAGCAAAGTTAAGTAATAGTGTAACAACTGCTTTTTTTTTTTTTTTTTTTTTT
>NW_022196897.1:75085811-75101379 GCF_008632895.1 Mastomys coucha | reverse complement strand
AAACAAAAAATCAGATAACCATTCAAAAAGCACCTCAAATAGTGGAAGGATGCATGGCAGCTTGTCCAGGAGCCTAGACAGGAAACACGCACCCTGCAGGCTCAGAGGACCTTGGCTGGTGTCCGGGCTACCTCACTAGCCCTGGGGGCGGACATGATTTGCCCTGAGCTTCCCAGAGTAAAAGGCAGACTGGCTGGGAGGGCATAGCTGACCACCCCCACCATACACACATACACACACACACACACAAAGTTCTTCTTGGCAAGCAATGGGCAACCCAGGCTCACGCACACACACACACACACACACACACACACACACACACACACACACACACACACACACACACACACACACAAAGTTCTTCTTGGCAAGCAATGGGCAACCCAGGCTCGCAGTGGCCTGACCTGTGGTGCACAAAGCCAGGGAGCTGCCCTGACGACAACTACTTTAAAGTTCTTGTGTTTCATAGTACATTAAGATGACAGTTGCTCATGATATTAATTATATATTTCATGAAGACTTTTGAATTAAGGAACTACGAAGACTCTGAATAAGGAGATAAAGTGCTAATTATCATAACTCCATCCATTGATGCTGAGTGTGCGCATTAGAATATCTCACTTAACTCTATGAGAATGCACAATTAATATTTACCAAGTAAGAAAAAAAATCAGGAAAACATTTATCCTCATTATTTACTTAGATGATTCATTTCAGTTGTAATTCATTAGACTGTTACAAAAGTTGTTGTAGTTAGAGGTTAAATTGAGAACGGTATGAGATGGTTACATGTGTTTGAACTCTAGCAGTTCTTTATACCTGGACCTCATCAGCTGTAATTGTGTGAAACAATGTGAGCCAAGCTTTTTTGCAGTTATAAGATGATGTAATTATAAAAAGTCACTGAAAACTAATAAATATTTTATAGAAACAGTGGACTAATATTTTCAGTTTAATATTTTTCTAATTATAAGTAAAGTCTTTTGAGTTCCAAAAAAATTATCCTATCAATATATGCTAACAGAAATTATTAATGAAAATATAAAATTTATTTGATCCTATTTTGAAAGTCATATTTTCATGATGAAAATCTTACATGTTAAGTTTCCATCTTAAAATTCTTCATTCTATTCAATCTTCTTTCTTCCTCATGACAAACCAACAAAATAGGAAATATTTTCACTTTTTATTCACTTGTGTGAGTGAGAAACTAGGCTTTGTGTTTCATATACTCGTCTAAAACAAGAGTTAGAGTGGTTAAACCACTATAAGGATTACTATTTACTGATTAGAAAGCTAAGAAAATAATGTTGTGTGTAGTTTATGAAGATTAAAGCAAGCATCCCATTCATCACAGAGAAATGCTTTACCACACTCATCCTAGACCATAGACTGAATCTATTACACACTCATCTTAAAGTTAAAATAAGAGCAATTAACAATCATTACATCAACTTTTCAAATTTCTTGCTACCTTAGACTCTTTGAAAAATATTTTAAAAGAAATATCTTCTGATTTACAAACATAAATGACTTTAGAACCTAATTCTGGGGCTGTGCTGAAGGTAGATTCTTTAAAAGGCATGTCAGGGGTGCTGGCTTCAGTCTCTATTTTTAGACTATTTTTCATTTGAAAAAAATTAACATAGCCAATTAACTCATTTTGAGTGAATCACAGATATGTTTTTTATATGTCATTGGACACAATGGACTACAAATTCCTAAAATACAAAGATAATTATAATTCATGGATTTTTCTGTTAATCATTAATGAAGTTGCATAATCACTCCAAAATTACCCTTCAGGTGGATATATTGTCAGAGAATTTTTAATGTAACATTTTACTTTATTTTTTTCAGTTTTAAATTAACAATGAATAATTTGGAAGTTCAGCAGACCTTCTGATTCCCCTACCCCTACCACCACAGACAGATTCTTGCTCTATTTTCAAATACTGATAACTCTACTGTCTTCTGATCTTTCACTGTAAAGATCCCATTTTCAATTACCTTTCCTAGGACATGAGTGTGTGTTTGTATATGTCAATGTGTACAGATATTTCATAATGCATTAAACAAAGTTGCAATTATGTTTGTACTGTTTGTTATTTGCTTCCATTCCCTTATGAGAGGCATATCAAGTTTTAGAAATCAATTCAAACCCTGAATTTTGTCTCTGGAGCATGAAGAAATGAATGTAAAAATATCTTACATTGCTTTATTTAATTTATTATGTCATCTTTTATGGAAGACATGGTTGGAATTAGAAACACTTTTCTATCGTTTTATGAGGAAGAAGAGTCAGATATAAAAAGTCTGGTTTTATTCAAGTTGACATGCAATTTAATACAACAAAGAATTGTTTATTAGAAGTTCATTGCGAACACAACTGTGGTACACAAAGTAATTTTTCTGTAAGTTTTGATTGTGTAGATTTTATTAGCAATTCTAACCCAAATTCTTTATTTGAGCATTAGAAAGAGGGAATATGGATCACTTCTAGAGTCTTGGGTTCTCTTCAATTTTTTAGGGGAAAAAGAATGATAGTTTATAAAGCCTGTGATGACTTCACTTCTTTTTCATCAAGTTTGGAATATCATAAGAATAGCATTTGGTTTGAAGGAATTCTCCAAGCAGGGACAAGAGAAAGAATGGGGGTGCCCCTGACACCCTGGTCACAGTCCTTACCTTTGGTAAGTGATGAGGAGAAACTTGAAGACTTCACTGGAAATGGACATTAACGGAAAAAAAAAAAAGGATACCTATTGAACAGGAGTTCTACCAGTTTTGATAAATATCACTCTTTGAAACCAATGTGTTTGTTTGTATATGGTTGTGGTATAATTTTCAGTAAACCTTGACAAATTTAAAAATTAAGGGGAAAAATGACCCAGCATAAGATTTGAGAAAAGGTACCAGGATATTACCAGAAAACAAATGGATAAACCAAAGCAACCAGCCAGAATCACTACCACCACCACTACCACTAAAACAGAGAAAATCTAATAAACAAATTTTTGTTCAAATTTGTGGCAACTTTAAAAAACGGGGACTATCAGTTAAGAAGGAAGAATTTAGTAGAAAGAATATTGATACATAATATTCTTATGAATTTTATGAATTAACCTACACTATATCTAGTAATGACACAAAAAAACTATGCCAAGAAAGTTTTATAGACATTGATCGAGTTATTTTTAGCATATTTACTTATATCTTTTAATTTAATAGATACTTAATGAGTTATATTCTGTAGAATACTTTTCCTATGAGGCTAAATAAACCATGAATGAAAATGACAATTTTTAATTTGAGTATTTTCTTTATTTTTCTAATAATTATTAATCAATGCTTCCAAGTCCATTTTTTTGTGATTTTGACCACCAAATACTAATCTTTTCAAATTGTTCCTGTCTTGTATAGTGACAGTAGTGTCTGTCAGATTGTATTTAATTGATTTCAAATTTGTTGTTTAGTCTCTACATAATTTTTTCAATCAACATTTCTTAATTTATATTCAGAAGATGAAAGAGGAATATAATTTTATCCATGTTTTCTTTTTCTTTAATCAATCAGAAATATTAAGAACTCAGACAGCTGTATGCTATAACATATATAGCTATAATATTCAGTATGAGAGTATTTGATATCTGAACTTATTCAGTCATAATTTTAACATGCCATAACTTTTTCATAGCATTTTTAACTTCTGCATTCCTTAATGTATAGATGATTGGGTTGAGAAAGGGTGTTCCAATGGTATAAAATACAGCTACCATCTTGTCCATAGGAAAAGTAGTTGGTGGCCTTGCATATATGAATATGCAGGGCCCAAAGAATAAGATAACTACTATTATATGAGATGTGCAGGTAGAGAGTGCCTTTTTTCTCCCTTCTGCACTGTGGTTTCGCAGAGAGTGTAAGATGACAAAATACGAGATAATCAAAAGTATAAAACTGCTTGAGCAAATTGCACCACTGTTAGACACTAACAGCAGATTTATCATGTATGTATCCATGCAGGCAAGTTTCAACAAGGGTTGTAAGTCACAGCAATAATGATCAATCAGATTGGGCCCACAGAAGGGTAGTCTCAAGGCCAAAACAATCTGAGCAGTGGAATGTATAAAAGACCCTATCCAGGCAAGAATAATCAAGATGACACAGACCTGTCGACTCATGATGACTGGGTAACGCAAGGGTTTACAGATGGCAACATAACGGTCAACAGCCATGAGAATGAGGACAAAGATCTCCATGCAGCCAAATAAATGGAGAGCAAAGACTTGTGTCATGCATTCATTGTAAGAAATGATGTTCTTTTTAGAGAGCGCATCCACAATGAGTCTTGGGGCTGTGGATGTTGAAAAGCAGGAATCAGCAAAGGACAAATAAAACAGGAAGAAGTACATGGGACTCCCAAGTGTCCGGCTGAACTTGATTGTCACAATAATGAGTGTATTCCCCACTACAGTCCCCATATAGAAAACTAAGAAGATTATAAACACCATTTTCTGCTTTAGGGGATCCTGCGTCAATCCTAGTAGTATAAACTCAGTGACAGTGCTATTCTGCTGCATTGTGTCAGTCCATGAGAGGAACTCATATTTCAGAAAGAATCTGAAAAAGAAAAAAGTATGAAATATAGGGTAAAGTTGGAAGTTCAATAAGATCTCATCATTCCAGTGAGTTACCACTTGCCATTCTCTTGCCTTAATTTATTCAGAAAGTATCAGTTTAATGCTTACTAAACAGACTGCACATTCAGATAATAAAAGAGCCAATGATTTTGTGAAGTAAGCATTACTTTTAGTAATGAAATTTAAGTAGGTAACTTTCTGAATGAAATGTGCCTTGTTATTATTATGCATGTTCTGTTTATGTTTAATATATTGAAAACATTCAAAAATGTTTTCCATGATTACATGCTTTAAGTTTTTTGAATCACATAGCTGCATAAGAATATACATACTATCTATTTTGAACATTCATGTAATGATTTTCAAATATGTGAGACTTCCAAATGAGAAATAATGAACATAAAATTGTATCTTTGACTAATACCCCTGTCTGCTTAATACACAGTAAGAATAACTAAATTATTTTCCATAATCTAGTCTATTCTGCTTAAAGAGGACTCAAATTTTTATAGTTGTTAGTATTTCATGATTTTTTTTATCAGAAACACAGATGTATACATTCAGGAAAGAAGAAACAATATCTGGAATAAATTAGAACCTTACTTATTTTTCAGACCTAAAGACACATTGGTATTTAATTCTACTACTGAACTTTTGGTGAAATCATAAAATGCTTATTATGGAGTATTTCTTTTTCTGACACACACAAAGACATGCACATATATTTGTTTATTTGGATACAATATAATTGTTTTAATTGACTTAATTGTGCATTCTAGTGTGATCACAGTCAAAACTAAATTTATCAAAATAGTAAATGTATTTATTAAATATATATAAATTTATTTTAAAAGAGTTTTTTCTTATTGTAAAGACATATGAAATAAGAAATTAATTCTATTCATATGTTCTAATTCTGGCTAATGGTTTTTAATATAACAATACTGTCTTTTAGCCACTATTGGTTATAAATAGAAGATAAAGTGAATGTCACATTTGCTTGTGATCTGAGAACAAATGTAAGATCTGTGATGTGTAAAGAAGGCTACAATATCTGTACTGTGACACAGAGAGTAAAGAATCACCCTGTACATAGCAACTCACAGGAACAGACAATCTGTGCAACCTTTAACAACAACATGGGTCAGAAAGAACTGCACTAAAATAAACCTATGAAGACTTACTTTAGGAGATTGTTGGCCACATTGGTATGTCACTGGTGCATCATGGGTCTTCACTTGTATATAGAAATACTGTGGCATTTTTAAGATGAAATGGATTTCTGGGACTATGGTTAAATGACTCCACTATGAAGATAGTTCTGAAACTGAGTATGCTTTAAATACTTGTATACAGTTACCCTGTGGCCATTAACTGAACATTCACTTACTTTGTTGGATGCATTCCAACAGTACTCATTGTGAAGTCTGTTAGCAAACAAAAAACACTTTGGGGTTGAATTAAGTAAAACAAATATTATCACTATGTATTTCTATTTCTATAATTGTGGGTAGGTCTAGACCATAGACATATCTTCACATTTACACAGTATACATAATTATTGAAGTATTTATTCATATGAATTACTACATATTGATACATAAGTTAGATGAAGTGGTACCTACTTGTAATTCTAGCACCTGTGATGGTATGGCAAGAGGATGCAAGCTTCATGCCAATCTTGACTGATTACGAGACCTTTGAAAACAATAACAAGTACGAATGATGGTATACATGCTGACATGAAGAAAGTTCATAGGATTAACCAATGCCATATAAACACAAATGAATTGTGTATGGTATTTTATATTTAGCTGCAACTGAGAAAAATGTATATTTATATCATGATACACTCATATCAAAATCATAGCCTTTCATAAGAAATTTTCTGGAAGATCCAAAATGGGCACTATTTTTAATATCTCTATTTTCTGATATTATCAACTTAAACTTACTTATTAGTGCCAATTTCCAATGGTTCCTATTATGCATGTGTTTGATTTTTATTTCATCATGTTAGATTGTAAAGCACTTCTTCAATAATGTTTGTAAATGTCTTGTTCTTCAAAGTATGTTATTTGACACCAGACATCACGTTAGTATGACTAATAAGCTTCTGGTATAAAATATTATTATTTTACTACAAATATTACTGGTTTGGTAATAGATTATGTAAGAAAAGATGAGAAAAATACTCAACATTGTGTTATAATCAAAGTGTATATCATACTTATCAGATTCCTCAAAGTCACAGATAATTGAATAAATAACTGAATAAAATGGGGATAATAGGGAAAGTTCCACAGGACACAATTTTGGAATAATTTATGAATGTGCTCCCCAAGAATTATAATTATCTAACTTAGCTGATATAATCTGACCAAAGAGAGTTCCCTTTAAAGCTATAGAGGGAAAAAGAAAACAGTGTCATTACACAGGAAGAATAGGGTAAATAATAATTTTCTAAATGATAAGCATTGACAAGATTTACATTGCAAATGTGTTAGGGGCCTAGGTCCAACACCTAGACCCTTTTTAGTTGGTGGTGTAGTTTCTGTGAGCCCCGTGGATCCAGGCTAGTTGACTCTGTAAATCTTCTTGTGATGTACTTGACTCTTCCAGCTCCATCAATCGGAACAGACCACCCTTCCACAGGACCCTTGAGCTCTGCCTGATGTTTGGCTGTGGGTCTCAGCCTGCCCCTGTTTCCATCCAGTGCTGAATGAAGCGTCATGGGAGACAGTTATGTTAGGTTCCTATCTGCAAACATAGCAGAGATTAATGTGTCAGATGTGAAGCTTGGTCTTCCTGTGGATCTGCTAACAGTTGGAACAGGTGCTGTCTCTTGCCATTAGACCTCTTTCCCTAGCTGGGCTGACCTCAGTGGGAGAGGATGCACTTCATCCTGCTGTGAATTGATGTCCCTGGGCCTGGCACGGACAGGAGGGGAGCCTCCAATTCTCAGAGAGTGGGAGAGGGAAGTAGGAGGAAAGAAGAGGCACTTGCTGACAAGTATCTGGTGTGGCTGCTTCTTCGGTGGTTCAGCCAGCAACTGATCAAAGCAGATGTGGATGCTTGAAGCCAGCCAACAGGCTGAACTCAGGGAATCTGATGGGGAGCTGGCAGAAGGACTGGAGATGTTGAAGGGGATTGCAATCCCAATGGATAAACAACATAGGCTGGCCTGACCACCCAGTTCTCCCAGAGACTAGACCACCACCCAAGGAGTGTACTTAAAGGGATCTTTGGCTCCAGATATGTATGTAGCAGAGGATGGCCTTGCCCGATAGAGACAGCAATGGGAGGGGAAGCCCTAGGTCCCAGGAAGGTTTGATGCCCCAGAGCAGTGGGATGCTAGAGCGGTGGGGTGGGAGAGTGTCGGTGTGTTGGGGAGCACTCTCATACAGGCAAAAGGGAATGAGGAGGGCAAATGTGGGGTGGAGGGGTGGCAGCAGAGGGGTAACCAGGAATTGAGATATCATGGGATGCGGGGGTGGTGGTGGAGGGGATGATCGGGACGTGGGATATCATTTGAGATGTAAAAGAGTGAAATGATTAATAATTATAAAAGAATAAATAAGTCATAGGAGACACTACTTTATCACAATTACAATGGCTTCCATCAATAACTCTAAAGATAATAAACTCTGATAAGAATATAAAGACATGTCAACCTTTGTACATTTTACATTGTCAGAACGTAAATTAATTTAGCCATTATGGAGAACATTTTGGTGTTTCCTAAACAACAACAACAAAACAACACAAACAAAACAAGCAAATAAAAACAAACAAATAAAAAAGAAACCTAGAAATGCTCACGATCCTGCTGGAAACATATGCATAAGAAAATATATCAGTATGCCCTAATAGCAACATTACCATGATCCTTGTATCTTTATTAACAGTATCCAAGATTTGGAACTGACCATCCTTTGCATCAATAGTATTCTAATTTGTTTGCCATTGTTGTCAAAAACTCTATGATTAAAACAAACCTATGGAAGAACGGGTTTATTTTGCTTAAAGATTAAATTTACATCATTGAGGGAAGCCAAGACATAAACTGGAGACAGGAACTAAGAAGAAAGAGAGAACAAAGCAAAACAAAATAACAACAAATGTGGGGGGTGGGGAGATGCTTTCTGGCTTGGACTTTCATTGATTACAAATCCAATTAAGTTGGCGCCCACTCAGGATTTGCATCACTGACAGAAAATTCCATACAGAAAGTCTAGCTTAAATAGGCAATGGAATGATATTCAAACATAAATCACAAACAATTTTTATCATTCGCAACAACTTGGAGAAAGCTGGGGGACATTATTCAGAGTGGAATGAGCTGGACACAGATTTAGAAATGGTACAATTTCAGTTACACTTAAATCTAAGATGGATTCACAGCCAAGTGCTGTCTTCTAAAACATAATGGTACAGGGAAGACAGGTACTGGTCAAAAGATAAAGTTGAATATGAGTAATAACGAGATTTATTATACTAATGTTCCCTATAGAAGATAACAGTAATATTTCAAAATTGTCAAAAAGTACATTTTAAACATAATTACCTAAAATATGTGAAATGATGAGTCAGGTAGCCATTGCAATTTAATCATGATTATCTATTATCTTTCTTTCTATTTATCTATTGTCTATCTTTTTGTATATCTAAGATATATTTATCATGTGTTTTTCATGCCTCTGTCAAAAAATCATCCTTTTAACTCATAACTATATACAATTTTAATTAGTTACAAAATAAAACATCTTTATCAGAATAAAGGAAAACGGGATGAATATTTCATATACACTTTATTTCATATGTTGATAAAGACAGGAGCTTAAACAGCTATAAAATGAACTAAGAATTCATAAATTTCCAATAGACATTCAATAAAGTCACTTCTGCTTAATTATCACTGGAATATTAGAAAAATCCCTTATACTGGCCCAGAGTCACCATGTGTGTTCTGAAATTCATTTTCACAAAAAAAAAAAAAAAATTGAGAGACTAATATTTCCCTCGGCATTATCAGAAGGAATATTTAACATTAATGATGTTATATGCTGGAGTCTGGAGAAAGTCATATTGTAATGATGCTGTCCTCTCAACTGGGGGTCCTACCCTGTCAGAGAAGGGGAAGGGGGAATATGGAAGAGACTGTAAGTGGGGAGGCAACATTTGGAATGTAAACAAACTTTAAAAAAGAAATCTAAGGTAGCTACATTGAAATTTTTCTTCAGTTTATCTTCTTATATTACGGTAAAGAAGATGCTATCAACTTATAATTAAAGATATTAAATGAGGAAATACACTAACATAAAACCTAAAAGACATCTAGTATCCATATAAAAATGACTGACCATGAAAATATCTCTACTCGTGAAAGCATCAACATCTTTTCATCATAATTATTTTAATCTCCCTGAATATAACCATAATTGATTGAGGTTCTCAGGTGAGATGGCAGTTCTGTTTCTAGATTTTAGGAGAAGGTATGGGGTATTTACCATGAAGATTGTACTGGCTACATCATAGATTTTAAAATGGTTAATATATTTTCAACTATCATCTGTCATCTTCTATCTGCCTATTCATCATGTATATGCCTATTTATCAACCTTATCTCTATCATAATTTCACATTTTAACTCATAACCATGAATAACTTTAATTACTCATAAAAAGAAAAATTGTATTTGAGTAAAACAAGATATTCCAGAAAATTTACATAAACTTTATTTCACATATTGATAAAAGTAGGTTAAAAATAATTTTATAGCCAAAAAGAGAATTCACATATTTTTCATTAGACATGTTTTAGAATGAACATGACAAATCATGTTAACATTTTACAGACTCATGATAAATATTCTAAAATCCAACATCATGCAGGAAGTTTACAAAGGTTGTTTCTTTTGCTTTCCCAGGAGGAGTATTTAGCACTAATGATGTAAAACATAAAAGTCTGGGGAAAGTGATTTTCTAATATGTCCCCTTATTTTCAATTAAAAAATATTAGCCAGATTACATTAAAAAAATTGTTTTTGATTTATCTCCTTAGATTTTGTAAATAACTAATGTTACAGAATTACAAGCTATACTAATTTAGTATGCAGATTAAATTTCTCTAAATTGACAAAATGGGTTTCAATTGTTTTTAATTTTTGTTTGTATGTGTGTAATTCTTTTGCTGAATATATGTATGATATGTTTACAGTGCCCATAGAGGCCACAAGATGCATTATAACATCTGGATCTGGAGTTACCAATTGTAGCCACCTTGTATATGATAGGGAACAGGAACTTAAACGTGGAATTATGGAGGATGTTTCTAATTTAAACTATAATAATATATTCCTGATACCCATAGTTTATGACCTTCTTTGGACACAAAGAAAAAATATGCTTAGTCAAACTTTAAGAGTCCTCAATATATAAATAATGCACAAAATAAACATTTCTTTTATGAAGAGAATGAACAGGATGGTAAAAATAGAGACAAGGAGCTTGCTCTGCAGAGAAAATTAGAAAGAGGCAAACCCGAAATTCTGGCTTATATCACTCAATGAATTGAAAATAATACAACAGGAAATGATGAGCATTTGTAGGCATTATTATAAGTGTCTCCATGTGCAACAGACCACCTTCCATTGTCACTGGTCGTCTCAGCTCAGAGGGCTTTATCCTACATTTTCTGAGGAAACTATAGTGGCCTTCTGTCAGGGCATGTTAATGCAAGACAATGCTAATTCTCCTTAAGGGTTACTCCCACCACTATGATCAGTTCCTAGACCTAGAAGTGGACTTATGTCTATTTTAAAGTGTGACCTGTAAGCAGGTTTACTACTTTACAAAGGGCTGCATGATTAGTCCAATTTAACCAGAAGCATGTGTGATAATAATGAAACAACTACAAAATGTATCAGATCAACTGTATTGATGCATACTCAATGGGCTAATATGCATCACTGAATGCTACAGCTGAGGCATTGACAGATGGCTCTGTTGAAATGTGTGACAGCAACATGACCAAAAGTGTGTCCATAGTGAGTGAGAAATATATAAGCAATTTAACACATAGGAATGAATGTGTCAACCTATGAAAGCAATAGAATGTGTGTTGGCAGGGCACAAGGGAAAAGTTAGAGAAAGAAGAGGAATAAAGGGAGAAAATGATGTACATATATTTTACTTTTTATCATTTAAGTCCTGCACCTAAACATGGGAGAGGCTAGGGCATAATTTTATTCAAAACTATAAACAAGTTCATGAATAAGAAGACCAATACACTGAATAGTTCTTTACACATTATTCTCTTTAGTCTGCTTCTACAGTGAAAAAATCATGTCATCAATAGAAAAAAATATTTATGCTGTTAGTAATGAGATTATGAGATTGCAAAGGGTCAATGGTCACAACTTAACTTCCAAAGACACTATTTGTGTAGTTACAGGGCCAGAAAGTGGGAGAGGGCGGGGTGGCAGGCATGGGGAGGGGGGAGGCAACAGGGGTTTGTTTTTGTTTGTTTTTTTTGTTTTTTGGAGGGGAAACTGGGAAAGGAGGAATTCGCATGTAAATAAAGAAAATATCTAAAATAAAAAAAAAAAATAAAGAACATGAAAGGAGAATGCAGAATTTTGTGACCTGAAAAAATTTACATGTAGCTTATGGAATCGGCCTTAGTCAGGGTTTCTATTCCTGCACAAACATCATGACCATGAAGCAAGTTGGGGAGGAAAGGGTTTATTCGGCTTACTTCCACATTGCTGTTTATCACAAAGGAAGTCAGGACTGGAACTCAAGCAGGTCAGGAAGCTGGAGCTGATGTAGAGGCCATGGAAAGATGTTTCTTACTGGCTTGATTCTCCTAGCTTGTTCAGCCTACTCTCTTATAGAACCCAAGACTTCCAGCCCAGGGATGGCACCAACCACAAGGGTCCCAACCCACCTTGATCACTAGTTGAGAAAATGCCCCACAGCTGGATCTCATGGAGGTACTTCCCCAACTGAAGCTCCCTTCTCTGTAATAACTCCAGCTTGTGTCAAGTTGACACACAAAAACAGCCAGTACAGAATCATAGCTTTTCTAGAAGAGGTCAAATAGAATCAATTTCTCCTTACGATAAGTCAGAATCTCTCTCTCTCTCTCTCTCTCTCTCTCTCTCTCTCTCTCTCTCTCTCTCTCTCTCTCTCTCTCTCTCTCTCTCTCTCTGTGTGTGTGTGTGTGTGTGTGTGTGTATACACAATATGTATGTTTTGACAATAAAGCAACCTAAGTTAGATATTTTCCTATGTGGGAGTCTCATTTCTGCTTTCCTTAGTATAATACATGAGTAACAGTTATTTGTTTCTTTGTTGTATAAGTGAGATTTTAATATTGATATCATCCAAACTGTCCATTCCATTCTTTCTCCAGTCCATCTGAAGACACATGGCTGTTCTTTTATTTGTCATCCGACTGAATTTTCATACTAAACAATTTCCAAATGGCATTTTTCATCTGTGCATTTCTTAAGGTATAGATTAATGGATTCAGCATGGGAGTTATCGTGGTATAAAACAAAGAAACTGCTTTATCAATGGGTAATGTAGCTACAGGTCTCATGTACACAAATATGCAGGGCACAAAAAATAAAACCACTACTATAATGTGAGAAACACAGGTAGAGAGAGCTTTGCGCCTTCCTTCTGCACTGTGGGTCCTTAGGGAGTGAAGGATGACCAGGTAGGAGACTAGCAGTAGGAGGAAATTTAACAGACAGATGAAGCCACTGTTGGCAGCAACAAAAAGCCCCAGAATGTGGGTGTCAATACAGGCTAGATCAAGCAAAGGGTTCAGATCACACATAAAGTGGTCTATGACATTAGGGCCACAAAAAGGTAACCCAATAATGAAAAGAATTTGTATACCTCCATGAAGAAAGCCTCCAACCCATGACACTCCCACAAGGATATTACAGAGTCGTCTGTTCATGATGGTTGCATAATGCAATGGTTTACAGATGGCTACATAGCGGTCATAAGCCATCACAGTAAGCAAGATGACTTCAGTTCCTCCAATGAAATGTTCCGCAAAAACTTGAGTCATGCATCCATTGAATTTAATAGTTTTCCTTTTATGGAGTGAATCAGCAATCAGTTTAGGTGTATTGACAGAGGAGTAGCAGGCATCAATAAAAGAGAGATAGGCCAGGAAATAATACATAGGGGACCCCAACAGTTGGCTGTTTGTAATGGTGATTAGAATGAGCAAATTTCCTACCACAGAGAAGACATAGATAACCAAAAATATAGCAAATATGATTTTCTGCAAGTGCGGATTCTGTGTGAGCCCCAGGAGAACAAACTCGGTCACATTATTCCTAATTTCCATCTAGTTGATGAGACAGTCAATCATATTTCCTGGAAAAAAACTGATATAACCTCATGTTTATATAATTTCTGTATTCTGATAATTAATAACTATGCTTCAGTTAATTAAGAAGTACAACAAGATTTTCTTTTAACATTGTAGAAAGAATTCTTGATATTTATGATTATTTAAGATCACAAACTTGTCTTCTCAGTGTCAAAAGCTGAAGAGATTATCAACATAAGCAATGTTTATTTACAAAAACACTAGGCAATCTTGTCTGCTTAGCAATTGAGATAACTCAGAACCTAAAAGAAGTTCAGATTATATTCATAGAGGCAGTTATATGCACAAAATATAGTAAGGTATATAGTAGTTTAGTGCAGTAGCCATCAGTGTTTTATTCATATTAAAAGGACAACCAGAAAATTTAAATCAGGATCTGAGTAGAAGGAGAGAGCAGATTTGTGTAGTAAAATTCCTTATACATTAACATCATAAACTGAACCTTGGCCTTGTTTGAAATAGCCTGGCATTCATTGAGCAGTAGAAGGTAGATAATTAGTCCCAATATTAGAATATTAAGAGTAGTATCTTAAAATTACTTATGAAAATACTAACATTTTAAACTTAGTCAAAGTTTCATGTATTAGGTAAGTGTCTAGATAATAAAAAGCAAAAAAAGTAGAACAGAAACTGATGTGAAGGGTTCAGCAGAAATAGTGCTGAGGCTACAATGAAAGAACGTGTGTAAACGAATCCATAACAATTAGTAAGATCAAGTGATAAGTCTTAAATAGTCTGTCACTAGTCTGTGTTCCTGCATGGGTTGATACTAAGTACTTTAAACACAATGCTGACTTTTATCCTTTTATTATCTATTTATATAAACAAAACATTAAATAAAACCACTAAATAGTGTCTGTTCATAAGAACTTTTTTAAAATTCTTTCAGTTCTTCATATACTCAAAGCAGGTGGTTGTCATTATTACTCTACAAATTGTTACAAGTCTTACTATGTATTATGATAACAGAGAAATAATTTTTCCCACCTCAGGTAAACAAAATAATTGGCAGTATTATACTACTTTGCTTCTTTTAGTTAAGCTTATCTCCCAAATTTTAAGGTATTGTGCAATTCAAGTTATCCAACTATATAACAAATATTGTTATGTAACAGAGGTTTTGGTTCACAAACTACTTTAGGTATGAATTAATGATTTACTTACTTGAATACCATTTATGAAATGACTTCTTTTGAGACAAATTCATAGGCAGACAGGATCATAGTCCATCTTTCCTCCTTCTTACATATGATTATATAGTAGAGGTTGCAAAACACTGGCATACACTGCAGAAATGAGCTTAAAAAATTCCCAAATACATCAGTTCAAGAATTGTCGAAACCAAATGAGAATTCCTGTTCTTCTTCTTGTTGCTCACATTGGCTTCATTTTCTGGAATTTCACATATCTGCTTCATCATCTGTGTATAAAATGAAAACAAGAATGGTATTGGATAATTTAGTATGAGAATTGGTTAAGATGAAGAAGCATGTTTGGGAGCAAAT
>NW_022196897.1:75080689-75085245 GCF_008632895.1 Mastomys coucha | reverse complement strand
ACAGTATTTACCACATATCAGCACTAATGAAAGCTATAACTCAGCAGTTCCAGCTCCCAGTGAGCACTATGAATGTTGAATAAACCTCCGTCCGTAAAGGAAGACTTTCAGTATGAAATACTTAACATATTTGTAGATATCTAATCAACATGTATCTCATAGTGTCTCCATAGAAACATCTTTCCTTCCTTCCAAAAACCTAAAGATATTTCACAGACAGTGTGCTGTTTGAATCTGGAATACATTCTTTTAATGAACTATGTAGAGATGATCTTTGATTTTTGATTATGGTCATTCCTCTTGAAAGGCAGGAGCTTGCAAAGTTGTAGAAAAGACTCCAATGGATCCACTATACTCACAGGGACTTTTGCTGAGGATATGTGACATGCAAAGACACAGCATTGCATCCTGCACTAAAAGGGTATTTAAAGAAGTTCAATGATCTTCTTATTGTGCTGTCTCTCTCAGGAATTAATTAACTTCTTTGATGGGAAGGCTCTCTCTTAGAATCCAGTCTCTTAAAAGATATGTGTGAATCACTTACTGTTCAATGGGGAGTAGCACTCTGCAAGCATAGAAAGAAAGCATGGAGTAGATCCCTTTCTCTAACAGTTTGGTTAAGAATACTGAGTGCCACATAAACAACAGTGTCTTCAATCTAGCATGGGCACAATGAAAACAGCTTCCCTTGTGATATATATGACAGGGGTAATAATTGTATTCTTTTCCCTTACCCCCCTTTTTTCTTTTTATTATTGGATGATCTCTTTATTTACATTTTCAAATGAAATCCCCTTTTTAGTTTTCCCACCTGGAATCCCCCTATCCCATCTCCTTATCCCCTGGTTTGATGAGGTTGTTCCCTTACCCATCCCCCTACACCCCCCTCCTGGCATTCACATTTTCCTACACTGAGGCATCCAGCCTTCACAGGCCAAGGCCTCTCCTCCCACTGATGCACAACAAGGCCATCAGCTGCTACATATGCAGCTGGAGATATGGGTCCCTACATGTGTACTCCTTGCTTAGTGGTTTTGTCCCTGGGAGCTCTGGGGGTGTGGTTGATTGATATTGTTCTCCCTATGAAGTTGAAAAACCCCTTCAGCTCCTCAGTCCTTTCTCTAACTCCTCATTGGGGAAATAGTGCTCAATCTAGTGGTTGGCAGCAAACATCCACCTCTGTATTTGTCAGGGTCTGGCAGAGCCTCTGAGGAGACAGCCATATCAGGCTCCTGTCAGCTAGCATTTCTTGGAAACCACAGCTGTGTCTGTGTTTGATGTCTGTATATGAGATGGATCCCCAGGTGGAACAGTCTCTGGATATCCTTTCCTTCAGTCTCTTCCACACTTTGTATCCATATTTGCTCACATGAGTATTTTGTTCCCCCTTTTAAGAAGGACCAAAGCACCTATACTTTTTTCTTCCTTCTTCTTGAGCTTCATCTGGTCTGTGAATTGTATCTTGGGTATTCCGGGATTTTGGGCTACCATCCACTTATGAGTGCATAGCATGTGTGTTCTCTTTGTGTTTGGGTTACCTCACTCAGGAAAATGTTTTATAGTTCCATTCATTTGCCTAAGAACTTCATGAATTCATTGTTTTTAATAGCTGACTAGTATTCCATTGTGTAAGTGTACCACATTTTCTGTATACATTCCTCTGTTGAAGAACACCTGTGTTCTTTCCAGCTTCTGGCTATTATAAATAAGGCTGCTATGAATATAGTGGAGTATGTGTCCTTCTTATATGTTGGGGAGTTTTTTGGTATAAGACCAGGAATGCAATAGCTAGTTCTTCAGGTAATACTATGTCCAATTTTCTGAGGAACTACCAGACAGATTTCCAGAGGGGTTGTACCAGCTTGCAATCCCAGCAACAGTGGAGGAGTGCTCCTCTTTCTCCACATCCTGGCCAGCATCTGTTGTCACCTGAGATTTGATCTTAGCCATTCTGACTGGTGTGAGGTGGAATCTCAGGGTTGTATTTGTATTTCTCTGAAAACTGAGGATGTTGAACATTTGCTTCTCTGCCATTCAATACTCCCAGTTGAAAATTCTTTGTTAACTCTACTCCATTTTTAATACGGTTATTTGATTCTTGGGAGTCTAACTTCTTGAATTCTTTGTACATATTGGATATTAACCCTCTATTGGATGTAGAATTGGTAAAGATCTTTTCTCAATCTGTAGGTGACCATTTTTGTCCTAGTGACAGTGTCCTTTGCATTACAGAAGCTTTGCAATTTTATGAGGTCCCATTTGTCAATGGTTGATCTTAGAGCATAAGCCTTTGGTGTTCTATTCAGGAAAATTTCCCGTGTCCACGTGTTCAAGGAACTTCCCCCACTTTCTCTTCTATTACATTCAGTGTATGTGGTTTTATGTGGAGGTCCTTGATCCACTTGTATTTGAGCATTGTACAAGGAGATAAGAATGGATCAATTTGCATTCTTCTACATGCTGACTGCCAACCAGCACCATTTGTTGAAAATTCTGTCTCTTTTCCTCTAAATAGTTTTAGCACCTTTGTCAAGGATCAAGTGACTACAGGTATGTGGGTTCATTTCTGATCATCAATTCTATTCCGTTGATCATTCTGGTTGTCTCTGAACCAATACCATGCAATTTTTATCACCATTGCTCCATAGTACAGCTTGAGGTCAGGGATGGTTATTTCCCCAGAATTTCTTTTCCTGCTGAGAATTGTTTTTGTTATCCTGGGTTTTTTGTTATTCCAAATAAATTTACAAATTGCTGTTTCTAAGTCTGTGAAGAATTGATTTGGAATTTTAATGGGGATTGTATTGAATCTCTAGATTGCTTTCAGCAAGATAGCCATTTTTACTATATTAATCGTGCCAATCTATGAGCATGGGAGATCTTTCCATCTTCTGAGATCCTCTTCGATTTCTTTCTTCGGGGACTTGATGTTCTTGTCATTCAGATCTTTCACTTGCTTGGTTAGAGTCACACCAAGGTATTATTATATTATTTGTGACTATTTTGAAGGGTGTTGTTTCCCTAATTTCTTTCTCAACCTATTTATCCTTTGTGTAGAGGAAAGCCACTGATTTGCTTGAGTTGATTTTGTATTCATCTGCTTTCCTGAAGTTGTTTTCAGGTGTAGGAGTTCTCTGGTGGAATTTGTGGGGTCACTTAATTATATCATATCATCTGCAAATAGTGATAATTTGACTACTTCCTTTCCAACTTGTTTTCCCTTTGATCTCCTTTGTTGTCTAATTGCTCTAGCTAGGACTTCAAGTACAATATTGAATAGGTAGGGAGAGCATGGGCAGCCTTTTCTAGTCCCTATTTTAGTGGGATTGCTTCAACTTTCCCTCCATTTAGTTTGATGTTGGCTACAGGTTTGCTGTATATTGCTTTTACTAGGTTTAGGTATGAGGCTTTAATTCCCGATCAGGTGATAGGCATCTGAGATAATTCTCTCTCTTGATATAATGAAGAGAGGATCAGTAAACATGAATGTGTATGGATATCTACTATAAAGTTTTATCTCTACCATAGAGTATAAAGGTCTTTGAGTATATGTATAGGAGTAGTGTTTCTGACACATGTGAAACATCTGTTTTTAGATTTCTTAGGAGTATTCACAGGAGTTTTGATAGTGGCTACATAAATTTACATTTTCTCTGTATTGGGAAATGTGCATAAATCTTATATTTTTGATAAAGACCATTTTTACAAGGGTGATATGAAATCTCGAAATAGATTCAATTTGGCATATCTCTGATTGCTATGGATTTTGCCCATTTCTTGAAATGTATATTGGTTATTTGTTGTTATACTCTTGAGAACTTTCTTTTAATTTCTTGGATTATTTTTGAAGCATTTTTAAATTTTGAGATTATAATTTAATCACATTATTTCTTTCTCCCCTTTCTTTCCTTTGATGCCTACATATACCCATCTGCACTTTCCTTTGAAATTGCGGCTCTTTTTTCATTTATTCTTATTTCCTGCACTCCTAAATATAACCTAGTTAATTGGCAGCCTGTCTATATAACCTAATATAATGTTAGTTTATATGCTCTCAAAGCTGATCATTTTGTATAATTTAGTACATATATTTTGTATATATACTTTTGATTGATGTATATCTATCTACCTATCTACCTGTTCTTATTCTATAGGCTAATTCTCATTTTCTTTGCTGTTTTCTTTGTTTAATGACCAATCATTTTTTTAGGTCAGCTTCCTATCAATATTCTCTTGAACTTTAAACTCAAAAATATGCTATGAAGATACTTTGAGAATGCATCTTCAACCGAGGTCTTATTCCTTTATATATTTATATCAGATGTTTATGTTGGTTTTTGTTTTCTTTTCTTCTTCCCTATTTAGTTATGGTTTGATATTTCTCTGGATCTCAATAATTTTTACTGAGACACATACAATCCACATCCAATCTTAATAATCTGAACTTTATTTTCATTTTTATTATATCTATGCATTCTCCAATGATTAATTAGTTCTAGTCACAAATCAAGGTTGTTGGTCCAGGTCCATTGATCATGTCCTAAGAAATTTAAGTG
>NW_022196897.1:75075905-75080069 GCF_008632895.1 Mastomys coucha | reverse complement strand
ATATGAGCCATCTGGGTGGTTCTAGGGAATGGTAAGCCATAAAGTGAAAGCATTGACCAGACCACATTCTTGTGAATAATGAGTACGGGTTGGGTCCTGTTAGAATTTTCCACTGTTCTCTTGTTATGTGTCATTGGTTACCCCTTTACCCCCCTAGTTTGTGGTTTTTCCCCTTTAAATAACCCTCACTTCTTGTGCTCGGAGTCGAGCTCCTCTGCTCCTGGGTTATGAGCTTGTCTGCAGTATACATCAAGGTTGGTCTCTTGTGAGTTATTGGGTGGTTGTGTCATTTCGAGACTTGAGTGAGGGTCTCCCTAGCTCTGGGGGTCTTTCACTATCACACTTGCATTCTTCAGTTATGAGCAAAACGAAACAATCACCATAAGGGGCTCTAATTTTTCCTTATTTGTTGCTCCTAGATTATCATATTTCTTAATTATGTTTTCAACTCCAGTTTGAGGTAAGTAGTATCAAAGTGTGTTTATACCTTTAATTAAAACAACAAGGAAAAGAACCAAAAAAATCTAAAACACATTAAAGTACTACATGTTTAAACAATATTAGTAATTTTAGTAGTCTTTATTATGTGATAAAATACTACCTAAAGCCTGGAGTAATGTGTGACAATATAGGTATTTAGTAATCAAATTACATGAGGATGAATATATTGAGCCAAATTAGTACCAGTTTCATGTTTAGGAACAGAATATTTTTGTTGTTTTGTTTGTGGAAATTAAATAAAGAGTATATTTAGGAAGACATAAAGTGAAGATATGGGGAATAATTTCTATATTTTGAAAAAATTAGACAAAAGGATATAAATTGGAGTAATCAAGACATGTAAAAATAAAAATGGAAACAAGAATAATTTCAAACTTCTAGTACGATGAAATATAGGGGCTAAACAATGGCCTGCTACACTACAGTTCGCCTTTGAAGACGAGTGGTTGGAAGTTACACCTAGCTGCTGACAGGCCTACTTGCCTGAGGACTTGCTGACTTGTGAACATGCCTAGCTGCTTGAGAACTTTGAGCTTCCAGAGACTTTGGCGTCTCTTGTCTGCTACCGTTTTTACATTATGCTAATACCTTGTACCTGGAGATTTTCGGTTTCAGTCCTTGCCTGCCTATAAATGTTCAAAATATCCCCACTAAATAGATGCCTTGATAAACCTACTTAGCATCTGTCTCTTTGTTCTCAACCTGCTTATTTTTCAAGACCATATCTAATCTCCGCCTGAAGCGAACCTAGACCCGAGTGGAGCTGCAGGCCGGTTCCACTCAGTGGATAATGAACTACATATAAATATGTGAAAATGGCATGTTAGGGCAAAATATTTCCCAGATTTTTAGTAAGTAGTATCATGTGTACCACTGTGAGACAGAACCTTACTTTGTAGTTTTGACTAGAGTAGAACTGAAGAGGTAGACCAGTTGTCTTTAAACTCACAGCAGTTCTCCTGTCTCAGCCTCCTCAGAGATGGATGATTATAGACGTGTCCCGACATCTATTTTGAGTTCTTTTCCATTAATTTTCTTTTTCTCATTCACTTTCCATTTGGGTCACAGCCTTTCTCCTTCCTCTTTCTCTAGTCCCATCCTTACAAACTCCTCTCCTCATTACTCTCCCTCTTCTTCTCAGAGAATGGGAACTCCCCTGCCCCCTTGAGTACCACTTTCCCTGGGACATCAAGTCACAACAGGGCTAAACATACCCTTTCTCACTGAGGCTTGACCAGGCAGTCCATCTAAAGGAGGAGGATCCAATGGCAAGTGACAGAGTCATAGACAGCCCTGCTCCAATTGTTAAGAAACCAGCATGAATCTGAACATCTGCTAAAAATGTCTAATAGGCCTATGTCCAGACCCTGCATGCTCTTGGGCTGGTGATTCAGTCTCTACGAGCCCCATAGGCCTAGGTTAGTTGGTTCTGTTTATATTCTTGTGTTGTACTTGACTCCTCCAGCTTACTCAATCTTATCCTCCACTCTTCCAAAAGACTCTGAGTTCTACACCTGAAAGGCTGGAGAATTTTAGAATTTTAAAATGAGAGCATTTAATAGAAATGTATTGGTGAGAATGTATAATGTATAACCTTTTACCTAAAAGGGGGCATGGGAAACCTCTGTAATGAGCCAAGAATGTAGACTAGCCAGTTTCAGAAACCTGTTGGCCACAAAGGCTCCCCTTAGTTAGGTCCAAGAAGAAAAAGCAGGATATGAGCCATCTGGGTGATTCTAGGGAACAGGTCATCCATAAAGTGAATAATATTGACCAGACCACATTCTTGTGCATAATGAGTGTGTAGGATATTTTCCTTATGACCCTGACTCAAATAGGGGCTGGGTCTCTTTAAAATTTTCCACTATTCTCTTGTTAAGTTTCCTTGGTAACCCCATCACCCCCCTAGTTTGTGATTTTTTTCCCTTTAAATACCCCTTACTCCTTATGCTCGTGGTCGAATTCCTCTGGCCTGCAAGGCTGCCTGTTCGACCCCAAATCTGGCTTATCCCTAATAAACCTCGTGTGCTGGCAGCAAGATCGGTCTCTCATGAGTTATTGGGTGGTTATGTCATCCCGAGACTTGAGTGAGGGTCTCCCTAGCTCTGGGGATATTTCACACTGTGGATCTCTGCATCTGTGTCCATCAGCTGCTGGATGAAGCCTCTCAGGAGACAGTTATGTGAAGCTCCTGTTTTCAAGCATAGCAGAGTATCACTATTAGTGTCAAAGGTTGGCTCTTCCCTATGAGATAGGTCTCAAGTTGAGGCAGTCATTAGTTGTTTGTTCCCTAAATCTCTGTTTCATTTTTACCCCTCCATATCTTATGATTAGGAAAAATTTTGTGTCAAAGTTTTTGTGGGTGGATTGATAGCACATTTCTTCCACTAGAAATCCTACCTGGAAACCTGAGGTAGGCACTTCAGTCTTCATATCTAGGAACTAGAAGTCTTAGCTAGGGTCACCCCCATAGACTCCCAGGAGCTTCCCCCATCCCAGGTCTACAGCAAATCCCAGAGATGATACACACTTATTTCCTTTATCCCAGCCCTCCCCTAGCTTACTCTGCTTATATCTAATACCCATACAGGATCCCTTCCTAACCACTTCTCCTATCCAGTTCCCTCCCTCCACCCACCTCCAATGTGTATTTTATTTCCCCTTCTGAGTGAGATTCAATTATCCTCCCTTGTGCCCTTGTTGTTGCCTATGTTCTTTGGGTCTGTAGATTATAGCATGGTTTTCAAGTACTTTATGGCTAATGTCTACTTCTAAGTATGTATATCATATGAGTGTTGTTCTGGGTTACCTCACCCAGGATGATGTGAGCTGCTTCTGATAAGGAGAAAAGTAATTCCACATATTAAAGGTAAGGACAATACATTAGATGCTGTGGAACATTGTATTTTAAGCATTATACTAATACTAGTATTTATTAATACAAAGTATTATGCATGTCTTCTAAGTTTCCAGTGCTCATAATTATTTTGAGGAAATATTTTTAAATTTCCACAATAACAATGTTTTAGGGTAATATTTCTAAGGATAATAGTAATAGGTTATTCTCAGCAGTGATTTACTGAGATAAGAAGTAATCCAGCATTTATTATATATGTCATATAAAACACCAGTAATTTAAGCCTTTAAAGAAATTTCGGGGGCAAATAAATCCCAGGATTTCATCAACATCAACAGAAACAATGGAGCAGTTATGCCATAGTCCTTAGAAATGAATAAAAGAAAGCCTTAATATGTAACCACTGGATAATGTTGCCTTGACTGTAAGACCCATAACTACAGCCGAGACTTCTTTCTAAAAGTGCCCCTGAGACTGTTCCCCTTGGGTATCCTTGCCTGTTCCCTTAAAGTATTTCAGGCACTGAATCTGCATTTAAAAACTGCATTGTGTTAAATATGCATGGGAGAGATAAGTTCTTCCCACATCTACTGTTGTTTCATCTAAAGGTCACAGAAAATAAAGAGAACCCACTTTAAAGGACACATGGCAGTTTGGAAAAATTTGGATGCTAATAGAAGTAAGTATTATGGATCGTACACATACACACACACATGTATATATACTATATATATATACATGAAGGAAACCGGCCCGCAGTTTCACTTCATACCGTGGGTTATTCACGAACTGGGGAAGTCGAGATT
>NW_022196897.1:75071202-75073712 GCF_008632895.1 Mastomys coucha | reverse complement strand
AGCCGGAAGCGATGTGATGTGCTGATTGTCATGGCCTGGATACTGGGGTTCTGGCACTCCATTGCTTTGCTCCTCATGGTACTCAGCCTGCCATTCTGTGGTCCCAACCACATCAACCACTACTTCTGTGATGTCAAGCCTCTTTTGAAGCTGGTCTGTAAAGATGTTCATGTTGTTAGTATCTTGGCAATTGCCAACTCTGGCATGGTGCTTGTTGCCATTTTTACTGTACTACTTGCTTCTTACATACTCATTTTATATTCTCTGAGGACAAGATCATCTGCAGGGCTACTCAAAGCACTCTCAACCTGTAGTTCACACATAATGGTGGTAGTTTTATTTTTCGGGCCCTGTATTTATACCTATATTTTACCTGCAGGAAGTGAGAACAAGGATAAGGAAATTTCTGTGTTTTACACTGTGATTGCCCCCATCCTAAATCCCCTCATCTACACATTGAGAAACAGTGAGATGAAAAGCACCATGCACAAGGTGTGGTCTCGTCTGTCACATTTGGAGTTGAGATAAGTGAAAGAATCTTGTGATTCTGCTCTGATGTTCTTAGGACAGCTACTATTCAATAGGTCATAGAAAGCATGAACAACTTGGGGGAAAGTTTTGAGCCAAAGGAACAACTTAATCCTCTGTGTAATCTACATAGCAGAAGTGTCCATCCAGAGGTGATTAGGTGGATGTAAAAGACTCAAGAATTGCCTCGGTTTGGTAGAGTACATGCTTAAGATGTGGAATCTCTAGGTTCCTTTCCCAGCAACCCCAACACACACACACACACACACACACACACACGCGCGCGCGCGCAGACACAAAATGAAGTACATCTTTACCATGTCAGTCCTCTCTCTCAAAAAAATACATGAAACCTTGTTACTAGTAGGAATTTAATTCAATTTTCTCTCTGGTTGGTTTTTACATTCATTATTATGTATTGTTTCTTTTTGTTGTTTATTCATTAACATGTTACTGGATTACAGAAATTCTTCTTCATATGTCTATGTTATATATTTAGAGTATATTAGGCTCCCATATTTCACTCCTTCCCCCTTGGCATCCCTCACAGAACAGATTTAGATCTGTGCCCTCAGAACTCACTATAGTTGAAGTGGAATGGTGTTTTTATTATAGGCTCTTGAATGTGGTAAATTTTGGGGAAAAACTGCCTTTTTACAATCTTCCTGTCTATGCAATAGTCATATGAGTATGTTTTTGGTACATATAAAGTGATGTAGTATTTCACATCTAGAAGATCACTCCTGTTAACACACAAAAGTCTTAAGAGGGTAAGTTTAATGAGATACCTTTATGATATATGCTTCTTTATCTTATGTCCTGTCTTCCCATAATACCCTTTGTATGGTTGTAAAACAAACTCTTTCCCCGATCCAGTACATTTTTCCTTCATCTCATTTGCCCTGCTTGTTCTCGTTACTGAAGTTGAGAGGCTGTGCCTGATATATAGCACCATTCTTGCTCTTACTTTCTCAAGGGAGATTTTGGAGACACACCAACAAGCCTAAAAACAAACATTCAAAGAAACAAAAAACCCAAATTCCTTCAATTGACAATGCCACTAATCCTGCATTTGAAAACAATTCTTAAAAACTGACTGGGTTTTCTTAATTAGATTGAGTAACGTTTAAGTATAATAGGCATATGTCAAATTAAAAAACTGCATGGTTTTTGATACCTTACTTTTCTTAGAAATGACTCATAAAAATGAGCCTCCATTGGTCCATTCTAGTTCCTCTGCACTTATGTTTTAGTTGTTAGCATGGTGTTTAGTGTGATTCCTAATAGTGATTGTTGGGGACTCTCTGACTCTTCCATCTAGTCTTGAAAACTAATCAGTTGCTTTACCCAGCATTGGCATGAAGTTTTTTGTCTATTCTTAGTGCACCTTACTATACCAGGTTCTGTGGATATTCCTGTTATCTGCTATTTTCTGGAGGGCAATGGAGAAAGGGAGGAGAAGAGAAGTGGGAGGAGGGAAAACTGCAATCAGGATGTTTTTAAAATAAGAAATAATTTAAAAATTAAGAACTGAATAAACACACCCAAGTAATACTCAAATGCATTTTGATTTTACATGTTGATATTCATTAATGTATACTTAGGATTTTTAAGTATATTCAACATGCAACTTTTTATTTGTCTTTTATATCATCATATTTACTATCCTTCAAATTATAGATTACCTCTCTTGTCAATTAAAGCCATAAGTTATTAGAAATCATTTTTAGAAAAATGAAAACAATCAGCAAATATCTCCAGTTACCTCAAAGAGAGCATGGAAGCCAGCCTTTGCACGTTTCCCAGTTAAACTTATTTGTTTAATTTATTCACTAAAGAGATCTTGCTGCTTTACTTAACAGTTTTTCTCATGTGTTATATAGTATTGTCACCATGCACTCTATCTCTGCTCAGTGTTTTAATTCCTTACCTTTACTTCTCTCAGAATTCCTGAATTTATTCTGCACATAATTCCCTCACTG
>NW_022196897.1:75065533-75068257 GCF_008632895.1 Mastomys coucha | reverse complement strand
TAAGGAATGCTTTCTCCCATGCCAAATGCATGGTTTTCCTGAGACAACAAAGCAAAGTGTTTTATCCAGGAGACCTATACAAGTCCATGTACATATAGATGTAAGCTCATCATCTTGCCTAGCATAGTCTGTTAAGACAGCCTGCATCCTTCTTAGGATTAAACGTCATGTTATTATAAAGACAAACTAAGTTTAATCCTGGTTATTATTGATTCTGCTTCTCAAGCATTGGGCTATGCCCTACTTCTAATCTTAATAACAGATATTTTAGTACTTACTGTTCCAGTAATAGGTAATTATGGCTTTGTTTCAAAAGCTTATTATAATCACCTGCTGATATGACCACCTGCCTTTATAACTACCTTGTTATGACAATCTTGAAACCATGTCTTTGTTTCACAAGAGGTTATATCAACTTGTTAAGTTATGCTTTTGTAAATCTATCTATTTGCCTGACAAATTCTCCATTTAAAAAAAAAACCTCTACCTCTGAGCTATAAAAACAATATCTTCCCTATATCCAATACCATTTTTGAGCTCTCCCTTTAGGGAGATACAGCATGTGTAAAAGAATAAGTTTATCTTAATTAATTTGGCCATGAACATTTGGGTTGGTGGTCTTTATTCTCACACCTTTGGAATTAATATATTCTCCTTATTGACTGTTTAGTAAGTATAGTTATATCTAGCTTAGTGACCTATAGGCAGAAGTCACCATGTTTTTCATGTCCATTTGTCTCATAATTTCTACCTAATTTTATTCAGATTGTAGTCAACTAGTTCACAGAAACATGGGTAGCTTCCATATTCTTTCTAATATTAAACAACCTTTTTACTTACTATTGGCAAGAACTAAATATCACTATATATTATAGTTATGTCATTGTCATAGCTACATGCCAAGCATACTTTAGGATATTATATTAACTCTTCTCTTAATGGCTGGTGATTTGTTAGTCACCAACACATGGCAATTGACTAGATGTAACTCAGCAGAAAGCAGTATATATAACTTTTATAGTTTCAGCCTCTCTTATATAAAATTTCATTTTGCACTTTATGAACTAGCAATATGGGCTAAAAAGATAAGTGTATATAAATGTGGTCAGTGGGAAATTATTATATCAATACTTCATACATTTTCATTGTAGATGAATTTTAATCCATTTTCATTGCTATTTTGGCAAAGGATCACATCTGAAGACCTTCTAGGTCTATATGATCTAGCTGGAATAGAGACATGCTCTGGGTTATAGTATGATCTGGCTAGACTACAGATATGCCTTTAGTAAATACCTTTGATCCCTAATGATGAAAATAAGGTTATTTTGTAGAAGTAGGAAGTCATTTTTTGTGGGGAGCGGTGAAGCTGGAGAGACATTCACCATGGCAAGATGGCGCCTACTTCCGCTGTCAACTCCTAGTAAACAACTGTTTGCGCATGTGCGTAGAGAACTGTTTTCGCATGTGCATAGAGTGAAAAGTTACGGCCCATTCTGGGGCGTTACGTAGGGTAATGAGTGAACAGCCAATCATGGGCAGACACAACTCGCTGTGGGCAGACACACCGCACTGTGGTATATATAAGCAGTGCGGATTATTGGCTCGACCCCTTTTTTTCCCTATGGATGGAGACAATAAACATTGCTGCAGAAGGAACCTAGTGTCCACGTGTCTTCTTGCTGGCAAGACGACTGTGCCGGCTACAGCTGGTGCTGAAACCTGGGAAGCCTGGAGAACCTTACAACAACTGGTAGGTTTCATAACTGCAGGACAGGGTAGGCTCTGAGAGGCATGCTGCTTGATTTTAATTGCTCCGACCCTTTCTCAGGGTTAGAGAGCACAGCCAAAGCCACGGTACTTGTGCTAATGGTGCTTGTTATACATTCTTGCCTGGAGGATGAGAAATGCCCCACCTCTGTGTCATCGGGGGCACTTGAGGAGTTACAAGATAGCATGTCAGAAACAGAGGGGAGAATAAAAGCTAGCCAGAATAAAAGGGAGAGAAAAAATGAGAGAATGGAAGCTAGCCAGGAGAAAAGAGAGAGAAAGAAGAAAAAAGATATACCCAAGAGTACAGGCCCTTCCGCTCGACCTGTGGAAGCGAGAGATAAGGGAAAGGATACCCTGAGAGAGAAAAGTAGAGAAAGAGATGGAGCTTCGAGACGGAAGCTTTACGAGCCTGATAGCTCTGAGGAATTGAGCCCCTCCGAAGAAGAGGATTTGGAGGGAGAAGCGGCTCGCTATAAGGAAGAGAGGTATCATGCAAATGAGCATTCACCGCCTCTTCAGAATTGAAAGCAAAAGGGAGATCAGAGCCGCAGAAAGCTTCATGCTGACCCGCCTGCTCTTCCAGGTGCACCCCCGCTGTGCACTGATGGATGCTGTTCAGATTCCTTTTTGTCTAGAGGAGACAAGAGTAAACTCTTGCGTGCCTTTCCAGTGTTTGAGGATGCTGGTGGTGGCTGTGTCTGTGCTCCAGTGGAGTGCACCCCAATCGGGGAGCTTGCTGAGTCAGTCAACAGGTGTGGGCCTGGTGCCAATTTTGCCATTGTGCAACTTGAAAGACTTGCAGATTACACTGGGAAACTACAGGTTCTCTGTTCTTGCCCGCAGGGCATCTTCTCCATCTCCCTGGGAGATAAGATTGTGGGACAGACTTTGCTCATCTGGTAGTTGACCTTAAGACCAGGCCCATGTTACAGTTATCTACAGGAGCTGACA
>NW_022196897.1:75059940-75064293 GCF_008632895.1 Mastomys coucha | reverse complement strand
TTGAACAGGGAACTTCTCCCGTAGTGTGGTTGTCCATGCTACACAAATCATAAAACCTCCTGCCGTCTTTTTCCTCCCCTGACCAATAGCGCCTTTGCTAGCGACCGCCCAGCAGGGTCAGAGTAGACAAGCTATGCCAGCTCCAGGGTACCCAGAGACGGGCAACCTTCCCCAAACGCAGACCAACCTAAGACACGGAGCCCTCAGGCGGGGGGTGGGGGGTGTAATCCTATGACAGGTAAGGCTGCGGGTTTGATGCAGAATGACCTAAGACAGGGGCCCTGGCAGAGCAAAAGCACTCTCTGACTTGCTATATTTGGCCTTCCCTTTTAACTAAAACAAAAGGGGGAAATGTGGGGAGTGGTGAAGCTGGAGAGACATTCGCCATGGCAAGATGGCGCCTACTTCCGCTGTCAACTCCTAGTAAACAACTGTTTGCGCATGTACATAGAGAACTGTTTGCACATGTGCATAGAGTGAAAAGTTACAGCCCATTCTGGGGCTTATGTAGGGTAATGAGTGAATAGCCAATCATGGGCAGACACGCCATGCTGTGGGCAGACACACCACACTGTGGTGTATATAAGCAGTGCGGATTATTGGCTCGACCCCTTTTTTTCCCTATGGATGGAGACAATAAACGTTGCTGCAGAAGGAACCTAGTGTCCGCATGTCTTCTTGCTGGCGAGACGACTGTGCGGGCTACAATTTTTGAAAGCAATGCCTGAGAGGAAGACAAAGTGATGAATCAGTAAAGATTTACCAAATGAGTCAGAGATAGGATTGTCCTAAATTCACAAGAACAGCCCAGGAAGGAGAGGCTACTTAAGATTAATATAGGGAGAAAAATGGTGTGACTGCTTTACCAGAACCACATGAAAAAAAAAAAAGGTGACAGAGAAAACTAGCTAGACACAGGTAAAGAGAGAATGTGCCAGCAAATGAAAAGGAGCCATATTACCAAAGTTATTGTACAGCCAAGCAAAGCAATTCTGTGAGAGGCTGAGAGAAGCCAGATTGAATCAGTAAGCTTGATAGATTTGATTGTACAAAGATTAGACTTTTTCAGTCTCATTTTGGGAATAGGTACCACATAGAACTCTCTGGGCTCTGCACTAACTACATATTTGCAACGTTTGTATATGACTCTCATCTCATCCTACCATCTGAGAAAATAAAGTGATATTTATAGGATGTTATTTTAAGAAAGGGGTATTTTTGATTATGTCTTTTTACTGAAGTTGATAGTTAGATAGTTTTAATGTTGTTTCACAGAAATTGCCAGCTATGTAGACAAAAATAAGTGGATTTGAAAGTCTGTGAGGCTGGACCTCTACTTAACATTGATTTTGTGGCAAATTCTATGTGTCCTTGTTAATATAGCTTAATTTGGAACAAAGAAAGAGAAACAAACATTGTTCTGCTGATTTTGAAATATCATGGGTAATCAGCAGAAATCACCTTTACAAATGGATCATTCATTTGATCTTACCCTTTCACAATGACTCCAGGAGCCAGTTGAGTCGGAATATCTCCTAGGAGAAAGAGAAAATCCTATTTTACAACCCTCGAACAAAAACTTGATTTCACAGGTAGAAAATAAACATGATTACCATGAAAACATTTTTAAAATTGGAAAGACTGATGGTCTTCTCAATGTGATAGGCATTTGTATACTCCAGAGACCACTCTCACTAACGCAGTTGCTTACAGACCCTCACTGGTAATTGGGCCTCCTTTCTGCTTTCTACCTCAGAATTTTTTCTTTGCAGTTCCTTTTTCCAGACAATCTTAAACTGTATGTCTTGATACTTTAGGCATTCTCTCTGAAGACACTCTTTTACTGATCTTTCTGTTTATAGAATTCATTACTGAGTCTATCTATTTTCTTAACTTATAACTTAGAAAGACTAATTTTCTCCATTTATTCATTCTACAAAAAGTTGGTGATACCTGTAGAGAGCCTATTCACATTTTTTTCCTCTCCCAAGTTCTGACTCAATTCATCTCTAGTTTCTTATTCTTTTTACTCATTTATCAATTATACTAAATAACTTTGAAAACTGGAAGGAATTTTCTGTTCCCAGTGACATGAGTTATTAAAACAAATGGAATGATTTTTTTCTACTTTCAAATTCAGAGCTATGTATTCATTTTAATCCTAAGAGAAATTAAACAGTTTTGAGATCTAGAAAGGCATCTTCTATAGGCTGCAGAATAGACTTCTATTTTCATAATTCAGCACACCTCTCTCTAATAGTGTTTATAAATACCTTGTAAGTTCACTGTAGGTGATACAATATCATCCTCCCTCCTGTACTCTATCCCACAGTTTTTGAAGGCCAGTTCTTAATGGAAGCACAGATTCATGGTCCAAATCCTTTTTTCCTAATTATATGTTATCTCTTCTTTCTTGCTTGCTAGGGTCAACTTCACTATCCTTTCCTACATTTCTGTTTTTTCTCTTCTGGCAAATTTGCTAAAAATGACAACCCTCCTGTAACCTAACTTTTGTCTTGTTACTGAAATGAAGGATGATTCATTTAATATTGTAATGTTGTTATAATTGTCTAATAAGAGAGTGCAAATTAATTAGATTATATCCCCAGAAATGTTTTTGATTAGCTGAAGAAGGGAAATTTTGGGTGGCAAAGATACCCACAATGTCAATGTTTTGTACCATTATGTGCTAGCCTATTCCCTCTGGTAGGGCAGAAATGTTTTTCTTTTTTTTTTTTTTTTCATTCAACATCCTCTTGGAAAGCTGCTACACAAAGGTATTGGGCTAATGAGACTTATAGGTAGTCTTCTAACAGGTGAGAAATATTATTTCTCCATTTGTGAGTTCAGAGATATACTATTACAGATTTGGTAAATATGTACATTTTAATGTTTCATGCATTATATGAATATGTGATTAGAATGCTCTACTAGCCTCTGGAGGAGAAGCATTAAATTTAATAATCCAGTAAACTTTTACAGATATACTTTTATAATAAATATAAAATACTATCTTTGGAAAAAAGCAATTGTCTAAAATCAGTGAATTTCTTACAAGAAGTTAGTGTATAGTGTGAGAACATACTTGTACTGCTTTGGATAAAATGTTTTTTACTTACTAACACTTGGTAATACTGATGAAATATATATAGAAATACTAAAAATGATTAGCCTTTTTGTTTAAAGAATTCATGATAGTATGTTGTGGTAGAAAATTCTATGGCAGAATTTATTTCTATCAATGAAGTTATCAATAAAATTATTAGCATATATAACATATGCTAATAAAAATGAAATTAGTATATAAAAGGACGTCAATATTGTATGGGATGGAAAAGATGAATTTGATATAGTATTATTTGTTATTATTTCATGAGGTGTTAAACTGTAAAAACATTTCACATATATTTTCATGTAAGTGGCCAAATGTGATTAGGCTGAGCAAAAACTATCTATGTATACCCAAAACTTAAAAAACATTATGTCTTACTAAAAATTAGAGAAAAGGATATTAGAGAATAATAACCTTGAGAACACTTTTCAGGGGGCTGGTGAGATGGCTCAGCGGTTAAGAGCACTGCCTGCTCTTCCAAAGGTCCTGAGTTCAAATCCCAGTGACCACATGGTGGCTCACAACCATCTGTAATGACATCGAATGCCCCCTTTGGTGTGTCTGAAGACAGCTACACTGTACTCACATAAATAAAATAAATCTTTAAAAAAAAAAGAAAAAAAAAAGAGAACACTTTTCAGAAGTATCAACTTTGTGATGAGCAAGTGCAACACTTGTGGACTAGTGTATATTAGAATATAGGATGATTATTTTCTACATGTTTCTAAAATGAAGTTACAAAGCTTTTACCCTCAGTGGACCTGCACCCTAAATGTACTTTAAGAACTTGATTAACTACTTTCCAGGTAAAGTTCAGACCAACTATGTCACTGGTTATGCTTAAAATATATGTAATGAAGTTGAAGGAAATATAACATGTATGGGAGTGTTGCTAATATTTCACTGATTCACTTCTTTACAGTACTTAGTTAGGCATCATCTTATTAACCTTAATCCCCGAGAAAGAATGGCTGCATAGTAATTTTTTCACAATTTCTCTGCCTAGGTTATTTTCCAGTGTTTCTTTGTTTGATATCCTATGAATTATGAAATTAAGTCATAGTTTTAGAGGCCTGAAGAGGGTTTATTATGGATTGCCTCTATTTAAGCTCTTATAGGCTAAAGGAATTGGGACAGCTGGTTATAATTCATGGTAAGCAATGAATAGAAGTCAAGTTTAGTGTGTGAGTTTCTGAAAGACACAAATCTCATATCATTAAGTTCAGTACTGGTGATTCTTT
>NW_022196897.1:75057150-75058565 GCF_008632895.1 Mastomys coucha | reverse complement strand
ATTAATTGAACTGAAAAACTAATCAGAACCATACTAAATTCAGCAAGTTTGTGAAGGAAAGTTCTGTGAAGAAGTCAATTTCATCAGCTTTCCTGAAACTAAAAAATATATTGAAATTTCAGACAGAGAGTGGGAACACCAGCTTTATAATATTTTTATGATAACTATCTTTGCTTGAAAGAATCTATCACATCACGTGTTAAAACTAGTTCCTATATCTTTTGCAGATGACACATTTCATATACTTTCCTTCTTACTCATGAACCATGAAGCTGAATATCAATGTGACCATGAAGATTGTACTGGCTACATCACAGATTTTAAAATGGTTAATACATTTTCAACTATCATCTGTCATCTTCTATATGCCTATGCATCAAGTATATGCCTATTTATCAACCTTATCTCTTTTGTAATTTTACATTATAACTCTAACAATGAATAATTTTAATTATTCATAAAAAGAAAAATGTATTTGAGTAAAGCAAGATATTCCAGAAAATTTACATAAACTTTATTTACATGTTGATAAAAGTAGGATAAAAATAGTTTTATAGCCCAAAGAGAATTTACATATTTTTCATTAGACATGTTTTAGAATGAACATTATAAGTTATGTTAACATTTTACAGACTCATGACGGATATTCTAAAATCCAACTTCATGTAGGAAGTTTACAAAGGTTGTTTCTTTTGCTTTCCCAGGAGGAGTATTTAACACTAATGATGTAAAACATAAGAGTCTGGGGAAAGTGATTTTCTAATATGTCCCCTTATTTTCAATTAAAAAATATTAGCCAGATTATGTCGTTTTTTTATTCATCTCTTTAGATTTTGTAGAAAACTAATGGTACAGAATTGCAAGCTATACTAATTTAGTATTCAGATTAAATTTCTTTAAAATTGACAAAATGGGTTTTCAATTGTTTTTAATTTTTGTTTGTATGTGTATAATTCTTTTGCCTGCATATACGTATAACATGTTTACGGTGCCCATAAAGGCCACAGGATACATTATAATCTCTGGATCTGGAGTTACTGATTGTAGCCACCTGGTATATGCTAGGGAGCAGGAATTTAAATGTGGAATTATGGAAGGTGTTTCTAATTCAAATTATAATAATATATTCCTGATACCCATAGTTTATGACCTTCTTTGGACACAAAGAAAAAATATGCTTACTCAAACTTTAAGAGTCCTCAATAAATATATATATAATGCACAAATAAACATTTCTTTTATGAAGAGAATGAACAGGATGGTAAAAATAGAGACAAGGAGCTTGCTTTGCAGAGAAAATTAGAGAGAGACAATCCCGAAATTCTGGCTTATATCAGTCAATGAGTAGAAAATAATACAACAGGAAATGATGAGCATTTGTAGGCATTATTATAAGTGTCTCCATGTGCAACAGA
>NW_022196897.1:75055286-75057054 GCF_008632895.1 Mastomys coucha | reverse complement strand
AGGGGACCCCAACAGTTGGCTGTTTGTAATGGTGATTAGAATGAGCAAATTTCCTACCACAGAGAAGATATTGATAACCAAAAATACAGCAAATATGATTTTCTGCAAGTGTGGATTCTGTGTGAGTCCCAGGAGAACAAACTCGGTCACGTTGTCGCTAACTTCCATCTAGTTTATGAGACAGTCAATCATATTTCCTGGAAAAAAACTGATATAACCTCATGTTTATATACTTTCTGTATTCTGATAATTAATAACTTTGCTTCAGTTAATTAATGAGGTACAACATGATTTTCTTTTAACATTGTAGAAAGAGTTACAGATATTTATGATTATTTAAGACCACAAAGTTGTCTTCTCAGTGTCAATAGCTGAAGTGATTATCAACATAAGCAATGTTTGTTTACAAAAACACTAGGCAGACTCAAGTCTGCTTAGCAATTGAGATAACTCAGAGCCTAAAAGGAATTCAGATTATACTCATAGAGGCAGTTATATGCACAAAGTGTAGTAAGTTGTATAGTAGTTTAGTGCAATAGCCGTCATTATTTTATTCATATTAAATGGACAACCAGAAAATTTAAATCAGGATCTGAGTAGAAGGAGAGAACAGATTTGTGTAGTAAAATTCCTTATACATCAACATCATAAACTGAGCCTTGGTCCTGTTTGAAATAGCCTGGCATTCATTGAGCAGTAGACCATAGATAATTAGTCCCAATATTAGATTATCAAGAGTAGTATCTTAAAATTACTTATGAATATACCAACATTTTCAACTTAGTCAAAGTTTCATGTTTTAGGTAAGTATCTAGATAATAAAAAGCAATAAAATAGAACAGAAACTGATGTGAAGGGTTCAGCAGAAATAGTGCTGAGGCTACAGTGAAAGAACACGTGTAAAAGAATCCATAACAATTAATAAGACTATGTGATAAGTCTTAAATAGTCTGTCACAAGTCCGTGTTCCTGCACGGGTTGTTACTAAGTGCTTTGAACACAATGCTGACTTTTATACTTTATGTAACCTGTGTTGTTGTTGTTATATGTCAATTCAGAGAAAGGGGATACTATCTATTTATATAAACAAAACATTAAATAAAACCACTAAATAGTGTCTGTTCATAAGAACTATTTTAAAACAGGTACTGCTTCAGTTCTTCATATATACAAAGCAGGTTGTTGTCATAACTCTACAAATTGTTATAATTCTTACTATGTATTATGATAACAGAGAAATTATTTTTCCTACATCAGGTAAGCAAAAAAAAAATTGGCAATATTATAGTACTTAGCTTCTTTTAGTTAAGCTTATCTCCCAAATTTTAAAGTATTGTTTAAGTTATCTAATTGCATAACAAATATTGTTATGTAACAGAGGTGTTGGTTCACAAACTACTTTAGATATTAATTAATGATTTACTTACTTGAATACCATTTATGACATGACTTCTTTTGAGACAAATTCATAGGCAGACAGGATCATAGTCCATATTTCCTCCTTCTTACATATGATTATATAGTAGAGGTTGCAAAACACTGGCATACACTGTTGAAATATGCTTCAAATATTCCTAAATACATCAGTTCAAGAATTGTAGACACCAAATGAGAATTCCTGTTCTTCTTCTTGCTGCTCACCTTGACTTCATTTTCTGGAATTTCACATATGTGCTTCATCATCTGTGTATAAAATAAGGACAAGAATGGTATTGGATAATTTAGTATGAGAATTGGTTAAGATGAAGAAGCATGTTTGGGAGCAAAT
>NW_022196897.1:75046860-75054472 GCF_008632895.1 Mastomys coucha | reverse complement strand
TTCTTTTAATGAACTATGTAGAGATGATCTTTGATTTTTGATTATGGTCATTCCTCTTGAAAGGCAGGGGCTGGCAAAGTTGTAGAAAAGACTCCAAAGGATCCACTATACTCACAGGGACTTTTGCTGAGGATATGTGACATGCAAAGACACAGCATTGTATCCTGCACTAAAAGGGTATTTAAAGAAGTTCAATGATCTTCTTATTGTGCTTTCTCTCTCAGGAATTAATTAACTTCTTTGATGGGAAGTCTCTGTCTTAGCATCCAGTCTCTTAAAAGATATGTGTGAGTCACTTACTGTTCAATGGGGAGTAGCACTCTGCAAGCATAGAAAGAAAGCATGGAGTAGATCCCTTTCTCTAACAGTTTGGTTAAGAATACTGAGTGCCACATGAACAACAGTGTCTTCAATCTAGCATGGGCACAATGAAAGCAGCTTCCCTTGTGATATATATGACAGGGGTAATAATTGTATTCTTTCCCCCCTTTTTTCTTTTTATTATTGGATATTCTCTTTATTTACATTTTCAAATGAAATCCCCTTCTTAATTTTCCACCTGGATTCCACTTATCCCATCCCCCTAGCCCCTGCTTTAATGAGGTTGTTCCCCCATCCATCCCCCTACTCCCCCCTCCTGGCCTTCACATTTTCCTACACTGTGGCATCCAGCCTTCACAGGACCAAGGATGCATAACAAGGCCATCAGCTGCTACATATGCAGCTGGAGATATGGGTCCCTACATGTGTACTCCTTGCTTGGTGGCTTAGTACCTTGGAGCTCTGGGGGTATGGTTGATTGACATTCTTGTTTTCCCTATGGAGTTGCAAACCCCTTCAGCTCCTTCAGTCCTTTCTCTAACTCCTCATTGGGGAAATGGTGCTCAATCAAATGGTTGGCAGCAAACATCCACCTCTGTATTTGTCAGGGTCTGGCAGAGCCTCTCAGAAGACAGCTATATCAGGCTCCTGTCAGCAAGCACTTTTTTGGAAACCACAACAATGTCTGTGTTTGGTGACTGTATATGGGATGGATCTCCAGGTGGGACAGTCTCTGGATGTCCTTTCCTTCAGTCTCTTCCACACTACAGGTTTGCTGTTATTGCTTTTACTATGTTTAGATATGGGCCTTGAATTCCTGATCAGGTGATAAGCATCTGAGATTATTCTCTCTCTTGCTATAATGAAGAGAGCATCAGTAAACATAAATGTGTATGGATATCTACTATAAAGTTGTATCTCTACCATAGAGTATAAAGGTCTTTGAATATTTCTCCATAGGGGGAAATGTGCATGAAACTTATATTCTTGATAAAGACCATTCTTACTAGATGATATGAAATCTCAAAATAGATTCAATTTGGCATATCTCTGATCGCTATGGATTTTGCCCATTTATTGAAATGTATATTGGTTATTTGTAATTATTCTCTTGAGAACTTACTTTTAATTTCTTTGATTATTTTTGGAGCATTTTTAAATTTTGAGATTATAATTTAATTATGTCATTTCTTTCTCCCTTTTCTTTCCTTCAGTGTCTCCATATACCCATCCTGTCCATATAACCTAATATAATGTTAGTTTATATGTTCTCAAGGCTGATTATTTTGTATAATTTTATATATATATATATATATATATATATATATATATACATACACACACACACACACACACACACACACACACACACACACATGTATATACTGGTGCAGGCTGGCCGATCTGGGCCTTCCTCAACCCGCAGGAGAAATGGGGGTCCTAGTCAGGTCGACAAGGCGTAGACAAAGAAATGATGGCAGAGACGACACATGGAAGTACAGGATCTGAATGTATTTCTTAGAAAGGGCATCCAGACTTTGGCAGTCATTGCAAAAGAGAGATGATAAATCTAGCAGCTCAGCAGTTAAGGTACATCTGAGGCCATCTAAAACATACTGGGTCTAAAGCAGCAGCTATCTCCTCTAGACTGGTACTGCATCCCCTGAGCCCAAGCTCTCTGGGCACGGGGGACTGCAGACTGCATGAATCTGAATCCTAATCCATCTAAGTTCTAGTGCGAGTCGTTCTGTGAGTCCATAGTGCTAGTCCTGAATGCGAGTCCAAGTCCTCCTGCACTAAGTGAAAAGCAGGTTTATATGGTATACAGAAAGCAGGGCAGATGACAAGAGTCACATAGGCAGGTGACAATCACATCAAGGTCAGTGATCTTACTAAGATTACTATCTAGTTGTGAAGTGGGCAGAAGCTGGGGCTAATTTGGTATTCCTATGCTAATTCTCTGGTCCTTCCTGAGGCAATGACTAGGAGGTTCTGACCTAATACTTCTAGCTAATGTCTGAGTGGAAGCCCTTTACTACTCTCTAGTATGTAAAACATTTCTAACTATTGTGAACTATCTATTGCCCTAAGGAATGTGCTTGACCTCTGTTGCTAGCTCTGGCAAGGCAGATTCCTTGAGAGAAATTCCAAGCTATGGACAGCTTGGTATTAAACTAGGGTAGGTTGGAAATGTTGTGCTGGCCAGGAAAAAATGCCCAATCTTAGCCATTTACGAATCATTTCTTGGGGTACCTTTATGCCTAAATGTGAGGGCATGTTGACGATTGGAAAGACTAATCTGGAACACGTCTAAGTTAGGAGATACCAGCGACTGTCTGAATATCCAGGAGGCACAGAACTCCTTTTGGATCCTTATTGCCTCTGATCCTAATCCGGCTTTTACCCCCGATATTTCGGATATGACTGGAGTAGAAGAGTGTGCGTGGCAATATACAATATATATATATATTGTATATTGCCCATTTTTTGAAATGAATATTGGTTATTTATAGTTATTCTCTTGAGAACTTTTTTAATTTATTGGATTATTTTTGGAGCATTTTTAAATTTTGAGATTATAATTTAATTACATAAAATTAAATTATATATTGTATATATACTTTTGATTGATATATCTCTATCTACCTATCTATCTATTCTTATTCTATAGGTTAATTCTCATTTTCTTTGTTGTATGTTTGATGACTAATCATTTTTTAAGTCAGCTTTTTATCAATATTCTCTTGAACTTTAAACTCAAAAATATGGTATGAAGATACTTTGAGAACACATCTTCAACGGAGTATTTACTCCTTTATATATTTATATCAGATATTTGTGTTGGTTTATATTTTCTTTTCTTCTTCCCTATTTAGTTATGGTTTGATTTTTCTCTGGATCTCAATAATTTTTACTGGGACACACAATCCACATCGGATCTTAATAATCTGAACTTTATTTTCATTTTTATTTATACCTATGTATTCTCCAATGATTGATTAGTTCTAGTCACAAATCAAGGTTGTTGGTCCAGGTCCATTGATCATGTCCTAAGAAATTTAAGTGTTTTGTTATTTCCATGGTGGATAAGGGTAAAATGACCTGCTGATAATATCTCAGGAAGCTCATTGTTGTGAAAAATCAAAGTTAAGTACAAGAAAGAGGTGCACCCTACCTAACTTATGTTATAGTCATTGCAGTATGTGGTTAGGTTTTTTTTTTTTTCACTTACTGGGACTAATTTTCTTAGAGTTTTGTTATTAGGTTCTCTAAAGGAACATGTCTTAGTAGGCTCTAATGCTAGTGAAGGAAAAGACTTGCTACTGAGCATGAGAACAAACAGGCAAAAATAGAGAGTAAGTTAGTTCTTTCTTATTCCTCCTACAAGCTGCTACAGAGGTATGGCCCAAATTAAGGGTAGATATTTCCACCTAAATATCCAAATTGTATATATGTTCTTCACAGTTTAAATGATTCAGATATGGACAAAAGAAATCCTTCACTAATGAGCACACTTGAGTCTTCGTTCATTCTAGGTGTGTTCAAGTTGAAAACAAGAATAGCTATCACACTTTTATTCTTCAGTTATGAGCAAAACTGAACCATGACCATAAAGGGCACTAATTTTTCCTTATTTATTGCTCCTAGATTTCATATTTCTCAATTATGTGTTCAACTCCTGTTTGAGGTAAGTAGTATCAAAGTGTGTTTATACCTTTAATTAAAACAAGGAAAACAAACAAAAAAATCTAAAACACATTAAAGTACTACATATTTAAACAATATTAGTAATTTTAGTAGTCTTTATTATGTGATAGAATACTTCCTAGAGACTGGAGTAATGTGTGACAATATAGGTATTTAGTAATCAAATTACATGAGTATGAATATATTGATCCAAATTAGTACCAGTTTCTTGTTTAGGAACAGAATGTTTTTGTTGTTTTGTTTGTGGAAATTAAATAAAAAGTGTATTTAAGAAGACATAAAGTGAAGATATGAGGAATAATTTCTATATTTTGAAAAAATTAGACAGAAGAATATAAATTGGAGTAATCAAGACACATAAAAATAAAAATGGAAACAATAATAATTTCAAAACTTCTAGTATGATGAAATATACATAAACATGTGGATAACGAATTACATGTAAATATGTGAAAATGGCATGTTAGGGCAAAATATTTCCCAGATTTTTAGTAAGTAGTATCATGTGTACCACTGTGAGACAGAACCTTACTTTGTAGTTTTGACTAGAGTAGAACTGAAGAGGTAGACCAGTTGTCTTTAAACTCACAGCAGTTCTCCTGTCTCAGCCTCCTCAGAGATGGATGATTATAGACGTGTCCCAATAGACATCTATTTTGAGTCCTTTTCCATTAATTTTTTTTCTCATTCACTTTACATTTGGGTCACAGCCTTTCTCCTTCCTCTTTCTCTAGTCCCATCCTTAAAAACTCCTCCCCTCATTACTCCCCCTCTTCTTCTCAGAGAATGGGAACTCCCCTGCCCCCTGAGTACTACTTTGCCCAGGGATATCAAGGCACAGAAAGATTAAACATACCCTTTCTCACTGAGGCTTGACCAGGCAGTCTATCCAAAGGAGGAGGATCTAACAGCAGGCAACAGAGTCATAGACAGCCCTTCTCCAATTGTTACAAAACCAGCATGAGTCTGCACATCTGCTACAATTGTCTAATAGGCCTATGTCCAGACCCTGCATGCTCTTGGGCTGCTAATTCATTCCCTTTGAGCCCCATAGGTGTAGGTTAGTTGGTTCTGTTTATATTCTTGTGTTGTACGTGACTCCTCCAGCTTACTCAATCTTATCCTCCACTTTTCTAAAAGACTCTGAGTATTCTGCCATGGATCTCTGCATCTGTTTTCATCAGCTGCTGGATGAAGCCTTTCAGAAGACAGTTATGTGAAGCTCCTGTTTGCAAGCATAACAGAGTATCATTAATAGTGTCAAGGGTTGGCTCTTCCCTATGAGATAAGTCTCAAGTTGAGGCAGTCATTGGTTGTTTGTTCCCTAAATCTCTGCTTCATTTTTATCCCTCTGTATCTTGTAGGTAGGACAAATTTTGTGTCAAAGGTTTTGTGGGTGGGTTGACATCACCTTTCTTCCACTGGAAATCCTACTTGGCTACCTGAGGTAGCCACTTCAGTCTTCATATCTAGGAACGAGAAGTCTCAACTAGGGTCACTCCCATAGACTCCCAGGAGCTTCCCTCATCCCAGGTCTACAGTGAATCCCACAGATGATCCACACTTATTTCCTTTATCCTAGCCCTCCCCAGCTTACTCTGCTTACATCTAATACCCATACGGGATCCCTTCCTAACCACTTCTCCTATCCAGTTCCCTCCCTCCACCCACCTCCAATGTGTATTTTATTTCCCCTTCTGAGTGAGATTCAATTATCCTCCCTTGTGCCCTTGTTGTTACCTATGTTCTTTGGGTCTGTGGATTGTAGCATGGTTTTCAAGTACTTTATGGCTAATGTCTACTTCTAAGTGTGTATATCGATGAGTGTTGTTTTGGGTCTGGGTTACATCACTCAAGATGACGTGAGCTGCTTCTGATAAGGAGAAAAGTAATTCCACATATTGTAGGTAAGGACAATACATTAGATGCTGTGGAACATTGTATTTTAAGCATTACACTAATACTAGTATCTATTAATACAAAGTATTATGTATGTCTTCTAAGTTTCCAGTGCTCATAATTAAACATTGAGGAAGTATTTTTAAATTTCCACAATAAAATGTTTTAGGGTAATATTTCTAAGGATAATAGTAATAGTCAGGTTATTCTCAGCAGTGATATACTGAGATAAGAAGTAATCCAGCATTTATTATATATGTCATATAAAACACCAGTAATTTAAGTCTTTAAAGAAATTTCCGGGGCAAAAAATCCCAGGATTTCATCAACATCAACAGAAACAATGGAGCAGTTATGCCATAGTCCTTAGAAAAAAATAAAAGAAAGCCTTAATATGTAACCACTGGATAGTGCTGCCTTGACTGTCAGACCCATAACTACTGTAGAGACTTCTTTCTAAAAGTGGGTATCTTTGCTGTTCCCTTAAAGTATTTCAGGCACTGAATCTGCATTTAAAAACTGCATTGTGTTAAAGACGCATGGGAAAGATAAGTTGTTTCCACATTTACTGTTGCTTCATCTAAAGGTCACAGAAAATAAAGAGAACCCACTTTAAACGACACATGGCAGTTTGGAAAAATTTGGATGCTAACAGAAGTATTATGGATAGTATACACACACACACGCACACACATGTATATATACTATATATATATAATATTTATTATTATAGATAATAATATATTATATAATATCAAAACTTATAAATATAATAAACTCTTTGGGGTATTAATTTTATTCTTCATAGAATTTGATATTAGTAAACCCCACATGTAAATTCAATTCCTGATATATCTTTCTCACAATTTTTTTAAATAATAAGATATTTAAAAATTATACAGAAATCATATGGAATATTAGGTTGATAGCCAATCTTTAAGTCCCTTTTATTTAACCATGATCTTCACAAATATGGAAACACTATTAAGAAACAAATCACTTGTTCGTTCAAAGCAGTTCTACACTGTTTTAAGTATGTTTAGAAAGCAGGCAGGAATTATAATGACACAGGACTCATGAAGTCATGATGAAGATAAAATAGAAAAAATTATAAAAGCTATTTAATACCATGTTCAGAGAATTATTACTGCTAAATATAACTAGTAATAAATAAGTTTAAGTAAATAATTATGTAGACCTTTCTATTTCACTATTTGAATTACACAAGTCATGGAGATTAGGTTTTCCTGTTTTACAATTTTCTCTAAGGTAGGCTTATTTAAGGTAGCAGAAAATCATCGAAAATTCTTCCTGAAATTCTCAAATTCTCATGGTCTCACCTTTTATTTAAGTCTGAAGAGCTTTATGTCAACACTCTCCCCACCACACATTTTTTATTTTCTTCCCGTCAAGATGCAGTTGGGATAGCTTTGTAAAAGATATGTGGCAGAAGACTTCCCATTAAAAATCAAAAATTGCAGACCTTTAAAAACATGGTTTAAATGAAAGATACGTTAGCAATTGAGTGAAATGTGTTTATTCTAAACGTGAGTATGTAAAGTTCTCTCTCTGTGTCTGTGCCTCTCTCCCTCCCCACTTCTCCCTCTCCCTCTCCCTCTCCTCCTCCCTCTCCCTCTCTCTCTCTTTCTTTCTCTGTGTGTGTGTGTGATAGAGAGAGAGAGAA
>NW_022196897.1:75042835-75043999 GCF_008632895.1 Mastomys coucha | reverse complement strand
AATGTATTGGTAAGAATATATAATGTATAACCTTTACCTAAAAGGACATGGAAAACCTCTGTAATGAGACAGGAATGTAAACTAGTCAGTTTCAGGAACCTGCTGGCCACAAAGGCCCCCTTAGTTAGATCCAAGAACAAAAAGCGGGATATGAGCCATCTGGGTGGTTCTAGGGAATGGTCAGTCACAAATTGAAAGCATTGACCAGACCACATTCTTGTGAATGACGAGTGTGCAGGAGATTTTACTTATGACCCTGACTCAACCAAGGGTTGGGTCCCTTTGGAATTTTCCACTGTTTTTATGTTTTGTTTCCTTGGTAACCCTCTGACTCCCCCTAGTTTGTGGTTTTTCCCTTTAAATACTCCTCACTTCTTGTGTTCGGGGTCAAACCCCTCTGGCTTGCAAGGCTACGTGTTTGACCCCAGATCTGGCTTATCCCGAATAAACTTCATGTGATTGCAGCAAGATCGATCTCTCTTGAGTTCTTGGGTGGTTGTATCATCCTGAGACTTAAGTGAGGGTCTCTTCAGCTCTGGGGGTCTTTCAGTTCCTTGAGTCTCATAAAAGTTTTCATGTTTATGAATCTTTTCTGAACACTTGGCTTCCATGTCATAACAAGATTCATCTACTTCATACTGATTCCCTGTTGTAACTGCTACCCATTATAAAAGGACATTTTCCTTCATGAACAAGGTTGATGACAAAGTTTAGAAGATACTTGACATACTTATCACATGTATTTAACAAAACAATTGAAGTTGGCCCTTATTCAGGACCATGTATGGCGACTCCACACATGTTTATTATTTAAACATTTTTATCCTGACTCACAGTACTACACTCATATTCCCTGCTGTGGAGTAGGTCTAATTTCCAACACGAATAGATGCCCCATCCTTAATCATATCATTTTACTCTAAAGAATATTTATAAGAATATTGTTCATATATCAAAAATCTTCACCATAAATTTTATCAGTTATGTCACAATTTTCATTTCCAATCTATGAGATACTTTAAACAAACACCAAAGTGGAATGTACCCTTCCCCCTCAGTTCCTGTTTTACTGACAGAGCTGGCTCACCTAGGGTAGGTTTTCTAGATAAAGAGAACTCTATTGTCCTGCAGCTTTTCTGCTGCTTCTGAAGTTTCTACAAGGAG
>NW_022196897.1:75037360-75041136 GCF_008632895.1 Mastomys coucha | reverse complement strand
TAGCAATATGGGCTAAAAAGATAAGTGTATATAAATGTGGTCAGTGGGAAATTATTATATCAATACTTTATACATTTTCATTGTAGATGAATTTTAATCCATTATCTTTGCTATTTTGGCAAAAGATCACATCTGAAGATCTTCTAGTTCTATGTGATCTAGCTGGAATAAAGACATGCTCTTGGATATAGTATGATCTGGCTAGACTACAGATATGCCTTTAGTAAATACCTTTGGTCCCTAATGATGAAAATAAGGTTATTTTGTAGAAGTAAGAAGTCATTTTTGAAATCAATGCCTGAGAGGAAGACAAAGTGATGAATCAGGAAAGATTTAACCAAATGAGTCAGAGATAGTATATGACCTACTTTCACAAGAACAGCCCAGGAAGGGAGAGGCTACTTAAGAGTATTGTAGGGAAAAAAATGGTGTGACTCTTTTACCAGAACCACATGAAAAAAAAAAAGGTGGCAGAAAAAACAAGCTAGACACAGGGTAAAGAGAAAATGTGCCAGCAAATGAGAAGGAACCATATTACCAAAGTTATTATATGGCCAAGCAAAGCAATTCTGTGAGAGGCTGAGAGAAGCCAGATTGAATCAGTCAGCTTGATAGGTTTGATTGTACAAAGACTAGACAATTTCAGTCTCATTTTGGGAATAATTACCACACAGAACTCTCTGGGCTCTGCCCTAAACATGTATTTGCACAGCGTGTATATGACTCTCATCTCATCCTACCATCTGAGAAAATAAAGTGACATTTATAGGATATTATTTTAAGAAAGTGGTATTTTTGATTATGTCTTTTTACTGAACTTGATAGTAGATAGTGTTAATGTTGTTTCACAGAAATTGCCAGTTATCTAGACAATTTATCTAGAAATTTATCCAGTTATCTAGAAAATTTGTGAGGCTGGACCTCTATTTAGCATTGACTTTGTGGTTAATTCTGTGTCCTTACTATTAGTTTAATTTGGAAGAAAGAGAAATAAACATTGTTCTGCTGATTTTGAAATATCATGGGTAATCACATGCAATTTGAAATATGGTTAACCAGCAGAAATCACCTTTACAAGTGGATCATTCAGTTGATCTCACCCTTTCAAAATGACTCCATGGGCCAGTTGAGTCTGAATATCTCCTAGGAGAAAGAGAAAATGCTATTTTACAACCCTCAAACAAAAGCTTGATTTCACAGGTAGAAAATAAACATGATTATCATGAAAACATTTTTAAAATTGGAAAGACTGATGGTCTTCTCATTGTGATAGGCATTTGTATACTCCAGAGACCACTCTGAATAACGCAGTTGCTTACAGACCCTCACTGCTCATTTGGCCTCCTTTCTCCTTTCTACATAAGAATTTTTTCTTTCCAGTTCCTTTTTCTAGACAATCTTAAACTGTATGTCTTGATACTCTAGGCATTCTCTCTGAAGACACTCCTTTACCCATCTTTCTGTTTACAGAATTCACTACTGAGTCTTACTATTTTCTTAATTTATAACTTAGAAAGACTAATTTTTTCCACTTATTCATTCTACAAAAAGTTGGTGATACCTGTAGAGAACCTATTCAAATTTTTTTTCTCTCTCAAGTTCTGACTCAATTCTTCTCTAGTTTCTTATTCTTTTTACTCTTTTATCAATAATACTAAATTACTTTGAAAATGGAAGGGATTTTCTGTTCCCAGTGACATGAGTTATTAATACAAATGGAAAGATTTTTTCTACTTTCAAATTCAGAGCTATGTATTCATTTTAATCCTAAGAGAAATTAAACAATTTTGAGATCTAGAAAGGTATCTTCTACAGGCTGCAGAATAGACTTCTGTTTTCATAATTCAGCAACTCTCTCTCTAATAGTGTTTATAAATACCTTGTAAGTTCACTGTAGGTGATACAATATCATCCTCCCTCCTGCACTCTATCCCACAGTTTTTGAAGGCCAATTCTTAATGGAAGCACAGACTCATGGTCCAAATCCTTTTCTCCTAATTATATGTTATCTCTTCTTTGTTGCTTGCTAGGGTCAACTTCACTATCCTTTCCTACATTTCTGTTTTTTCTCTTCTGGCAACTTGGCTAAAAATGACAACCCTCCTGTAACCTAATTTTTGCCTTGTTACTGAAATGAAGGATGATTCATTTAATATTATAATATTGTTATAATTGTCTAATCAGACAGTGCAAATTAGGTAGGTTATATCCCCTGAACTGTTTTTGATTAGCTGAAGAAGGGAAACTTTGAGTGACAAAGATGCCCACAATGTCAATGTCTTGTACCATTATGTGCTAGCCTATTCCCTATGGTAGGGCACATTTTTTTTTTCTTTCAACATCCTATTGGAAAGCTGCTACAAAAAGGTATTGGGCTAATGAGACTTATATAGGTAATCTTCTAACAGGTGAGAAATATCATTTCTGCATTTGTGAGTTCAGAGATATACTATTACAGATTTGGTAAATATGTACATTTTACTGTTTCATACATTGTATGAATATATGATTAGAATGCTCTACTAGCCTCTAGAGGAGAAGCATTAAATTTAATAACCCAGTAAACTTTTACAGATGTACTTTTATGATAAATATAAAATACTATCTTTGGAAAAAAGCAATTGTCTAAAATCAGTGAATTCCTTATAAGAAGTTAGTGTATAGTGTCAGAACGTACTTGTACTGCTTTGGTTAAAATGTTTTTTACTTACTAACATTTGGTAATACTGATGAAATTTATATAGAAATACTAAAAATGATTAGCCTTTTTGTTTAAAGAATTCATGATAGTATGTTGTGGAAGAAAATTCTATGACAGAATTTGTTTCTATCAATGAAGTTATCAATAAAATTATTAGAATATGTAACATATGCTAATAAAAATGATATTAGTATGTAAATGGACATCAATATTGTATAGGAAGGAAAACGTGAATTTGATATACTGTTATTTGTTATTATTTCATGAGGTGTTAAACTATAAAAACATTTCCCATATATTTTCATGTAAGTGGAAAAATGAGATTAGGCTGAGCAAAAACTATCTATGTATACCCTAAACTTAAAAAACTTTATGTCTTACTAAAATTTAGAGAAAAGGATATTAGGGAATTATAACCTTGAGAACACTTTTCAGAAATATCAACTTTGTGATGAGCAAGTACAACACTTGTGGACTAGTGTGTATTAGAGTATAGAATGATTATTTTCTACATGTTTCTAAAATGAAGTTACAAAGCTTTTACCCTCAGTGGACATGTATCCCAAATATACTTTAAGAACTTGATTAACTACTTTCCAGGTAAAATTCAGACCAACAATGTCACTGGTTATGCTTAAAATATATATAATGAAGTTGAAGGAAATATAATATGTATGGAAGTGTTGCTAATAGTTCACTAATTCACTTCTTTACAGTACTTAGTTAGGCATCATCTTATCAACCTTAATCCCTGAGAAAGAATGGGGGCATAGTAATTTTTTCACAATTTTGGAAACTAGATCTTACAGGTATTGAATAGTGTGAGTTTCTGTTTCTCTGCCCAGGTTATTTCCCAGTGTTTCTTTGTTTCATATCCTATGAATTATGAAATTAAGTCATAGTTTGAGAGGCCTGAAGAGGATTTATTATGGATTGCTTTTATTTAAGCTCTTATAGGTTAAAGCTAATGGGACAGCTGGTTATAGTTCATGGTAAGCAATGAATAGAAGTTTAGTGTGTGAGTTTCTGAAAGACACAAATCTCATATCATTAAGTTCAGTACTGGTGATTCTTT
>NW_022196897.1:75034640-75035629 GCF_008632895.1 Mastomys coucha | reverse complement strand
ATTAATTGAACTGAAAAACTAATCAGAACCATACTAAATTCAGCAAGTTTGTGAAGGAAAGTTCTGTGGAGAAGTCAATTTCATCAGGTTTCCTGAAACTAAAAAAGACCTTGAAATTGCAGAAAGAGAGTGGGAATACCAGCTTTATAATATTTTTTATGATAATTATCTTTGCTTGAAAGAATCTATCACATCATGTGGTAAAACTAGTTCCTATATCTTTTGCAGATGACACATTTCATATACTTTCCTTCTTACTCATGAACCATGCAGCTGAATATCAATGTGACTGAGATCATTCTTCTTGGCTTGACACAGGACCCCGGTAGGAAGTACATAGTGTTTTCCGTTTTCCTGTTCTTTTACATGGGGACATTACTAGGTAACTTGCTTATCATTGCTACCATCAAGACAAGCCAGGCCCTTGGGAGTCCCATGTACTTCTTCCTGTTCTACTTATCCTTGTCTGACACCTGCTTCTCAACAACTGTAGCTCCTAGAACAATTGTGGATTCCCTGCTGAAGGATGCCTCTATCTCTTTCAATGAGTGCATAATCCAAATCTTTACATTTCACTTTTTTGGCTGTTTGGAGATCTTCATCCTCATCCTCATGGCTGTTGACCGCTATGTGGCCATCTGTAAGCCCCTGCACTACATGACCATCATGAGCCGCCGGGTCTGTGGGGTGCTGGTGGCCATAGCCTGGGTGGGATCCTGTGTGCATTCATTAGTTCAGATATTTCTGGCCTTGAGTTTACCCTTCTGTGGTCCCAATGTGATTGATCACTATTTCTGTGACTTGCAGCCACTATTGAAACTTGCCTGTTCAGACACATATATGATCAATCTGCTTCTGGTGTCCAACAGTGGAGCCATTTGTACAGTGAGTTTCTTGGTGCTGATGGTCTCCTATGTCATTATTCTTCATTCCCTAAGAAACCACAGTGCTGATGGGAGGAGAAAAGCCCTATCCACCTGCATATCCCA
>NW_022196897.1:75030229-75034376 GCF_008632895.1 Mastomys coucha | reverse complement strand
CTGATTTACACACTGAGGAATGCAGAGGTGAAAAATGCCATGAAGAAGTTATGGAGAAAGAAAGTGGTCTCAGATGATAGAAAGTAAATGAGGTCTACAATATTTTTTTCATATTTAGCATTAAATTAGATGTCAATAAAGTTATTTTTTATTATGTTAAGATATCAGTTTCTTAGGGAATGGGGAGTATAAGTTCATATAGTAAAGAGATCATGTAAAACGTACTGATTCAGTCGATTTTATGTAGTAGGATAAAGCATGAAAAACACATAGGCATGTGTCCTTTGGTCTTTATTCATATTTGATACTGTGACTCTTCATCCTTTCTGTCAAAACATGACTTATTGTTGTGATTGTATTTTTTGCCCTTCTTCCTGTTCAGTTCTGAAGGTTCCTCCTGATAATTGTCTATCTGTATAATCACATCTTCTATTCAAAGCCTGATAAGGTTTACCCCTCCCAGTTACTTATTCTTTATTTTAATTAATTTATTTTTGTGATTTTAATATAAGATCCACATTCCCCTTCTTTCTCTGTCAAAACACTCCCATTTACACCTTCCCATTGTCTAATTAGACCTAAAAAGAGTTCTAATTCATGACCTCATTTCTTTACTAAAATTTATTCCATTAATGTATATATATATATATATATATATATACATATATATATATATTTCAATTAGTTATTTTTCATAAAGACGTTTTGATTGTATGATAAACTTGTATTAGTTTCTGAACTCAGCAGACTCTTACAGATTACAATAACTGTAGCTAGTACTAGTAACAATGAATTGCATACAATTGAAGAAATCTCTCTTTTGAGATTGATTCAGAACTTTTACCTTGTATTTATTAAAATAGAATACTAGAACTCTAAGAGGATTCAGAAAGAAAAATTTACTAGAGAATCTCTGATGCTCTGTTCTCAATATTGGGACTGTACTCACAATGACTCTTATCCTTTTCGTCTGACTTAATCTCTTCTAATTTAACTAAGATTATCTTAGAATCAATAAAACAATCACTTCAAAGTAGAATATTTGGATATATTAGAAGAGTAAACAAAAGCAGAATGACACAAGTCAGTATTTCAGGTTTTGAAACAGAAATATTTTATTTCAGAAGTAAATTAATTTAGTGAATTTTGAATTAAATTCTGAAGAAACCAACATTAGTAAAGAAGAAGCAGACATTTTATATTTAAAAAGTGTATTAATTTCATCATTATCATTAATATTCCAATATTGAAGAATAATGCTTAGATGATTAAAAATATTGAATAATTTTTATATTTTATATACTTTATAATAGAAAAAATTAAGCATGCTTTTTTACCTTGAGACTTTTCATTGCTTTTATAAAATAGTAAATTGGATAACAAAATTTATATCAATTTTGCTGTATGAGAAACCACACAATTTCTTCATTTCCTTTTTCCTATTACTTGAATTTTTGTTTTTCTTGAGTACTTGAGATTGAACATAGATCTTCACTCATGCTGGTCATGGTCTCTACCATTGAGAACTATTTCAGCCTTAGGTTTACTTTAGCCCAAAATAGTAATCATATCTCTGTGTGTGTGTTAGAAATCTATACCATCTACAGTGAACTATAATGAAAAGTATATTATATATCTCTTCTTTTTACATTCTTTGACTTTCAGTTTCAATCAATCTTGACCATGTTGTACTCATGCAATACCTATAGATTGACTCTGTTGTTACAGGATTTTCAGTTTTAAAGTATTGTTGACAGAATCATACTTGGTCCAGTCTCTTTTATAAAACAAGGAAGATAATGCACATTGAAAGTATATCCATACTTGTTATTTAATTTTAGTTTATTATTTGAGTATTAAGATTATTTGTGCATTATGTATGTGCCTGGTATACACACAGACATCAGATGAGAAAACTGGATACCTGGAATTGGAGTTGTAGATAGTTTTGAACCCCAGTGTGGTGGCTGACAATTATATCTTGGTTTTCTGCAAAAACAGCATGAACTTTTAACCACAGAGTCATCTCTTCAGCCCAGTATATACCTTTTTTTGTCTCATATTACTTTGGGACAAAAGGTGAACATAGCTCCACCATGTTTGCTGTTGAACATCTCCCATAGACTGTGACCCTATACAAAATCATTTCCAGTATTTTATAATAAAAATGCAAATAAGACTAAATGTACAATTTCAATAAGTATATTGGTTGAAGTAAACACTTTAGTGAGGGAGAGGATAGAAACCCAAGTAGTGAAATGGAAACATTGGTGAGCACAAATGATGACTTTGACCTGATAAACTATTTCATATCCCTTGGACTGTCAAAAAGAGCTTCCTCTTCTTTGAAAGAGAAATATGTTTTTCACATCTATAAGATGCAATTACCTCTGAAAAGTGCCTGTCATTCAGTAGTGTAGTTGTCTTTGCTTTCTACATGGGCATATTATTATCCCGCTTATTGCTTCCAACAGCAACACATTCCTGTGTAGGAAAGTACAGACTTACCTTACATAGGCATAAGCCATAACATGAAATAATAGAAGAGAGGTACAGGAAGGAATTTAATAGAACTTCAGTAAGTTTTAAATATGTAAGTTTCAGAGAGGTTCTCAGAATGCAAGGCTAGAGAACAGAAATTGATAAGATATACCCGGACATGACTTTAGATTGGATATGACTGTGTTTCCCTTGCTTGGCCCTAGAAAACAATGGGATGAATCCCCATTCCTCTACCACAGCCTGTGACTTCATTTATGAATAGAGACACTAATGCTAAAGTAGTTCATAGTGTGAAATTAAGGAATAGAGATAGGCACACTCAGAGGAATGCAGTGTGCAAATGACAACTGACTGAAGAGATGTTTTTACAAATGAAAGAACATCCACCTAGACCAATAAACTCTCAGAGGGATACATGCCACAGATTCTCTTCAAAGTCCTCTTCACGAACCTATCTCACTGCTACTGTGATCTCAGACTTTTTAGCCTTTGAAACGGTGAGGAAATAAATTCTTTTTTTTTTTTTTATTAGATGTTTTCTTATTTACATTATCTCCTTTCCCAGGTTCCCCTCAAAAAAAAAAAAAAAAAAGAAAGAAAGAAAGAAAAATGAAATAAAATAAAAATAAAAACCTAAAACAATTCCCTGTTCCCTCTCCCCTCCCCCTGATCACCATTCCACCCCCTCCTGCTTCCTGGTCCTGGCACTCCCCTACACTGAGGCATAGAACCTTCACCAGGCCAAGGGCCTCTCCTCCCATTGATGACCGACTAGGCTATCCTCTGCTATACATATGCTGCTGGAGCCATGAGTCCCACCATGTGTACTCTTTGGTTGAAGTTTTAGTTCCTAGGAGCTCTGAGGGTACTAGTTAGTTCATATTGTTGTTCCTCCTAAGGGGCTGCAAACCTTCAGCTCCTTGGGTCCTTGAAATAAATTCTTATTCTCTAAGCCTCATGGTACTTAAGGACACCCTTGGAAACTCATCAGAATAATTTATAGGGAACCATTTTTGCCTGCTTCTGTAAGAGACGGACATTCAAGCAGAGTCTGCTGGAAGACTGCCTGGCCATCTCATGCATGGGACAATAAGAGGAGCTACACTTGAAGCTCAAGACAAGGGAATGAATGTTCTATTGATCTCAGTGGAAGGAGCAGGACTCTGGGTGGGTAAAGATATCCTATGTACTTCAGCCATTGTCTCTGCTAGCTTGTGACTGTTTCTAACGATACTGAAAAATTTATAAAAGTTTTGAGAAATGCATTAGTGACTGGTGTGGTATAGACCTGCAGCCCTCCTAATTTCTAACTTTTGTCTCTGAGCCTTCTTTCTATCTTTCCTTTAATCATCCTCATTCCCCACTCAGAGGACTGTTTGATCTCATACCAACAGGACTTGTGCAATGATTCTTTTGAGATACTTAGGAGATGTCACTTACTACAACATATAGGAGGCTGTCCTATTATTTTCCCATTATGCCTACAAAATGTAATAATTTTGTAAAGGACAGCAACATAGACTTAATATATGCCAGTTTCACATAGCTTTAATGGTGAAACATTTTTTTTTTTAGAGCAGATATTTTCTTTATTTACATGTAAATTTCTCCATTCCCAGTTTCCCCTCCAAAAAACAAAGAAACA
>NW_022196897.1:75024197-75029446 GCF_008632895.1 Mastomys coucha | reverse complement strand
GATTGGGTTACCTCACTCAGGATGATATTCTCCAGATCCATCCATTTACCTAAGAATTTCATAAAATTCTTGCAAACCGAATCAAAGAAATGGTGAAACATTTTAGCAGAGACCGGGTTTTGATTTTATGTGTTACCCTTTGCCCAGTCTTCTCAAATTTCTTGCTGGTACCTCTTTTGAAACAGTAAATGCCATGCCACTAAATAAATCAAAAATATACATTAAGAAAAATTCTTTGTAAAATCCAACCACAAATTTATATTATCATGGCTGTTTAAAATTATAATTTTTATTTTTCCTAACATACAATTTAAATAATTTCCTAAAAATCATAGACAAATTCAATATAATGTTTGTTAAAAATACTGGAAACTAAGGAGTGCTAGAATTTGAAAACATAGTTTGCTTTAAGGAAGACTATTCTCAACTAGTTATCTCATACCAAATCATCAGCCTGGATACATAAATAAAACTAACTGTATACAGACTGAGCAGGTTATATTTATGTATCTAGGAATATATATATGCATATATACACACATACATATATGTGTATACATATGTATATGTATATATACATATCCTATAAATGTACATTTACATCTATATTATATACACATATATAAATTATACATCATGTAACACAGAACATACAATATATACATATGCTTATGCATATGTATATGCATAAACATAAACAGACACATATACATACATAAGTACAAGTATGTACACATACAATATATTTAACAAGAGTTAATGAAAAAGAAATGAATTTTAAAGAGAACAAGAATGGTTTTATGGGGGTGTTTAGTGAGAGAAAAGCAAAAGTGTGGAATGGTGCCATCATAATCTCAAACATAAAGAGAAATAATCAAATAGAAAAAATCAAGAAGACAATAATATTAAACAAAATGAAGTAAAAGATATCACATGAAAGAAAGTCACATGATCTGAAAAAAAAATAGATATTTTAAACCAGATAACATAATTTGGAACTTGGAATGACACTGTAAGAGGTACATCTTAAAGGAATGTAAGATGGACACATTTAAGTTTGAGTATAATTATATTATGAAAAAGACCATGTTATTAATAGGTTAATTAATAATAGATTAATTATTAATAGCCTTTATAGTTAGGAAGACTATCAAGAGATAATTATTGTGCAAAGATTCAATTCCAGTAAAAATAGTGGTAAATGTTTTAGATTACTCTTTCCCCCTACCATAAATCTTGTAGCATTCAGTGTCATATATCTAAATAATTTAAAATATTTCTGAAAGTACACATGTGAAGCTAAATATGGGTAGTTAAAATAAACATGAGTTTATTTTTGACATATTTCTTCCAGAATGTCCTTGGGGAGTGTCCAGTGGGATTTCATACAGTGCCCTTAAATTCTCTTCTTTTGCACTGCAGCTGCACCAGAAACGTTGATCCCTGCAGGACTGGACTTGGAGCTTCATCATCACAGAGAGGGAAGGAAGAAAAGGGCAACAGGTTGGAATGTAGCTCCCACCTTTCACCTGAATCTGATGAGACTATTGTTTTCATTTTCAGTATTCACAGAGTAAGTGCTAAAGACACCATTTACTTTAACTACAATCTGACAAGTACACAGAGCACAGAGCATACTGCTTATTTAATTTAACTTTCACCTCTTGAAATATCTGCTTATCATTTTGTATTAGGATAAATTTTTAAAGTTTATTGTCACAAATAGATAGGAAATGGTCAACATTGAAAGGTAAGCTTTGTTATTTTACTTTCTTTATGTTATCCTTTTTTTTTTTTTTTTGCTTTAAAAACATATGACACTAAATAAAGTCACAGGATAATCTAACCTTATTTTCATTCTTTCCAGCCAAACTACAATTCTCTTGAACTATGCATTCTGAAAATATAGCAGCTTGATAACTGTTTTCGATAACTTCATATTGATTATATTTGTATCCTAACTTATTTTTAATGTTTGGGAGAAAGTTTGACAGAAAATTTTAGAGGATGTTTTCCAACAGAAATCTGTCACAGAAATACATCATTGAAGTCTTAATTGTAAATTTTAGTATGAGAAAGGCAGAATAGAATGTGAAGGGAAGTAAGGATGCAGTTTTAATGTAAAAGAAAGACCAATAAGAGAATGTACATTATATATCTAACAAATTTCTAAAATTAAACATCCTATTGGTATAGAAAGTTAATTGTCATTTTCTGCAAGTGTTTGGTCTGATTATTCCACATGATAAGCTGGATGTTTTTGTAGTATTTAGATTAGGGTTTTCTTAGTAAATTTGTCCTCTGATATCTGTCCCTCCATTCATGACATCAGGATGTACTATGTTCCCTGTGTTCTTATTAGTGCAAACCTTTTACTACAAAGCAGTTGTCAAAGAAGCTTATAACTTCTACAGAAATCCACATTTTGGGACACATTAAAATTGCTGGAGAAAAAAAAATCCCGAGAGGTTTCCTTATTTTTGCCTCAGAAATATTCACAATTTTTGTCCTTTTAATAAAATAAGCCAATTAAAGAAGATGAAATCACACACACACACACACACACACACACACACTAGCTAATTTTAGTTCTTGCAACATGTTTAGATATATGCATACACAGGACTTGCCTGTTTGGACATTTGTGAGATGAATACCCTATAGTAGAACATATTATATAGTATCATTTTACATGAGACAAATCAAAGCTCATTTTATATGATATGTAGTCATTATGAGAGAGCCCATTCCATGCATAGGAGCAGCACAATCATAATGATGATTTACCTTTCTTCTGGACAAAATTAATGACTGAGTCTGAGGACTTAACTGACAGATTATTCCTGAAGAGAACAGTTTATGTAAGAAAATAACCAAGGCTGTAGAAGTGGTTGAGTATCTTCCCCATACCCTCCATGTTGTGCATTCTTTCTTTGAAACCTCAACATCAAGTTTACATCTAATAGATCATAGATTTTGTTCCAATACTCTTAAGAACTTAAAAATACAAGGAGATTAATGTTTCTTCATCCTAAGAGCAAATGCAGAATTAGGGATATTTCTGTAAATATGAGTGCTGATTAAATGTGTTTCTTGTTTTCTTTTGTGTAATATTTCTTTGGCCATCCATTATGGGACAGGGTAATATTTCTTTGGCCATCCATTATGGGACAGGGTAATATTTCTTTGGCCATCCATTATGGGACAGAAGTGTATCTACTTATATTCACATGATATGTGACAATTGTGGACTAGAATGTATAGACAATCCCTTCTGCAACTTCATTTTTATCGGTAAAGGAGAAAATCACGTGTTAAATAATAAAGAACAAGACCTTCAAGTTTTTGCAGAATTTCAATAAAGATTACAATATCTTCTCTATTGACATAAATCCCACCTAACATATAATGTATTGTTTTGAAGCCATATTAAAGTAACTGGGTTGAGTTTTTAATTAAAGAAGCAAGGAAAACCTTACTGGCAAGAAATTAAGATATAGTTTGATCATAATATCATTTGAGGATCACCTCTTTTCTATCTCGAATGTAACCATGCCATTCCACACATTATAAAATTCATTTATAAGAACTCAACTACTCATAGGTATGACTTTTTCATATCCTTATAGATTTGGGACATTTATTCAGCATGTTTGGTTTTGTGCTTACAGTAAGTGGTTTTCCTTACTGTCATACAGATCCAGTCAGGTTACTGAAGTGTTTGCTTTGCATGGTATGAACGTATGATACTCTGTTTGCTTTGCTGCTACTATGTATTTAGACCTTCTCTATTTTTCAAATATTCACAAGGTTTAAATGAATGTTCTTACTTTTTCATTTGTCTTTAAAAAATTAATTTATATGTGTACAATGCCAACCACTGCAAATAATACATTGATTTTTTAATTTGCATTCCCCTGATTTTAGATTTATAACTTGTCCTTTTTTCATGTGACACTTTCAGAGATTTGGGGAATAATTAGAAGAGACTATATTAACTTGAGATCAATGGGTAGAACATGAATCAATCCATAAGATTCCATTCATTAGTAGACAAAGTAGGGGAAATAAAGTAAGGATACAGCATGAAAGCTGCCACAAGGAAGGGAATAGAGGATATGGATGAAACAGACAGACAGAAAGATAGTCAGATGTGTGACAGGTAGATAGATGAGAGAGAGAGCAAGAGAGCTCTAGAGAGAGCTTTCTTCACATTTGACTTGGACCAAAATACAAGAAAATAAATCTCTAATTTAAGCCATCTGAGCTTAGTTTTCTCATGGAAACCCTAGTACTCTAAGATACCATAGAAATATTGTTTTTTATTATATTCCTGTGTTGAAAACATAAAAGCTCCTGAAGACTGTTTAACCATGAAAATGTAGGAGACATATATGATTATGTCTTACTTAATGCTCTGTGTTTATAAAAGCATAGATTTATTTATTGGTTTATATTCCTAATTAAAAATTCATTTTTGCAATAAAAAAGATTCCATTCATAATCTTTTTCTGTGTTAACTGTACTTTTCTTGGAGATTTACTTGTACTACCATATAGTACAAAGAACATTGATCGTTCACCGTTTTATTTCTCTGTATTACAGTGAGATTTTTATTCATTAATAAGGTTGATTAATTGACTTACTTTTATAAAGCTGTCTGAATTGAGCAGCTATGTGACACATTTTAGGCCAGTTATTAGAGTTACAGAAAATAAATAAGAAAAGAAGGAAATATTTTATTTTTATCTTTTCATTGAAATACTTTAAGGTTTTTGTATCATGTAGGTGCAGAGAATTTGGTAAAGTGAAAACATGTGGTTCAATTTAAAGACACATGCTGTTTAAACCGATGGAGGGAAGACAGTCCTCTGAATGTATTCTGAGTCCCTCAAGTAGCTAACCTCCAAAGTGATGCCAGAATATGAGCAATTGATGGTAACAACAGGAGCCTCCACAAGTGACTGGAATGAACTGGGAAATAAGATGAAGTCGAGGAAATCAGAGTCTCTTTGGATACTGGACAAGAAACCACTCTCTTCTCCAAAACTTCACTACTTGCTCTTTATTACATGTATTATTCTTTTTAATTATGGTGAGTGTCAATGACATCTCTGAGATTGCTGTGAATATGCTAAATTATGTGTCACGTTTAGTCCACTGAAGTAGAATGCCTGCTCATACTTTCAGAACTTGGGCATTTTAATCACTATAAAGGACTGAGAATTAGAATACCCTTGTCATCCAAA
>NW_022196897.1:75023145-75023822 GCF_008632895.1 Mastomys coucha | reverse complement strand
TTGGTTGTTCTTCTCACTATCAAGGGCAGTCAACTTAGTGAGCAGCCAATGTATTATTTTCTAAGCTACCTGTCTTTCATGGATATTTGCTTCACTTCCACAGTGGCTCCTAAATTGATTATAGACTTATTTTTACAATGTAACACAATCTCCTACAATGGCTGCATAGCCCAGATGTTTTATGCCCACTTCTTCGGTGCCACTGAGATATTTATCTTGGTTGCTATGGCCTATGATCGGTATGTAGCCATTTGCAGACTGCTTTACTACATGATCATCATGAGCAGACAGGTATGTTACATGCTTGTGATAGCCTCAGCTATTGGTGCTTTCATACATTCACTTGTGCATGTATTTATTATTATCAGACTTCCCTTTTGTGGCACCAACGAAATAGACCACTACTTCTGTGACATATTCCCCTTGCTGAAGCTGGCCTGCACAGATACAAGACTCCTGGTTATTGTAGTCATTACCACCACAGGAGTTCTGTCCATTTTGACTTTTCTTGCCTTGGTCATTTCTTACATCATCATTTTGTCCATCTTGAGGACCAGGTCATCAGAGGGCCGCCGCAAAACTCTTTCTATCTGTGGCTCACATATCACTGTTGTATTCATGTTCTTCTTGCCACTCATCTTTACCTATGTCCCAGTGGGTGATTCTGTTGGGGATGA
>NW_022196897.1:74954973-74955909 GCF_008632895.1 Mastomys coucha | reverse complement strand
GAACATGCCAAGTGTATCTTTTCTGGGTCTGGGTTACCTCACTCAGTATGATATTTTCTAGTTCCAAGTATTTTTCTGAAAAAATTATGAAATCTTTTTTTAAAATAGATTAATAGTATTCCATTGTGTAAATGTACCACATTTTCTTTATCCATTCTTTGGCTGAAGGAAATCTAGGTTGTTTCTAATTTCTGGTTGTTTTTAATACACCTGCTACAAACATAGTTGATTGGCATGATGAAATATCTCTAGCATATATGCTCAGGATGAGTATAGCTGGGTCTTCAGGTAGAACTATTCTCCAATTTTCTGAGGAACTTCCAGAATGCTATCCAAATGGTTGTATCAGTTTGCAATCCTACCAGCAATGGAGAAGAGTTTATATTGTCCTTACCAGCATGTACTGTCATTTGAGTTTTTAATCTTAGCATTCTGACAGGTGTAAGATGGAATCTCAGAGTGTAAGACCCAATGCAAAAAGCAAGAGGATTTTTAATGTTCCAGTGCACTGGGGCAATCCCAGACCCTAAGGAGAGGTGGTGACTCTGCATAACTTGTTCAGTGAGCTTTTATACAATTTTCAGGGCAGCAGCCATTACACACTATATGATTGGCAAAACAGTGTGACTTTTTAAACTGATTGGTCTTCAGGTAATGACGTGGCAAGGACTTCCTTTGCTTGAAGGTGGGAAAGGTCCACGCTGCGGAATGTGTCCCCATGCACAGATTCGTTCTCACCCTGTGGTCTGAGGAATGTTAATTAGCCTTTCCCTTCCAGAGAGTTCTACCACCTTCCCAAAGTTCCTGAGCTTATCTCATTAAGTTGGAAAGAAATTCCTGGCCTCTTGGTGTTTTTCTGAGATGTCCCTGTTTACTCAGTTCTGGTTCTCACAAGAGTACTTTTTTATTTGTATTTCTCTGATGACTAAGGATGTT
>NW_022196897.1:74953422-74954318 GCF_008632895.1 Mastomys coucha | reverse complement strand
TCCTCAAGAAGTTCTTTTATTGCTCAGAATTGTATTGGCTATCCTGGGTTGTATGTTTTTCTGTATGATATTGAAAATTGCTTTTTCAAGGTCTAAAAAATATGTTCAAATTTTGATGGGGATTGCATTGAATCTGTAGGTTGTTTTGAGCAAGATGGCCATTTTCACTGTTAATCCTATTGATCCATGAGGATGAGAGATCTTTCCATTTTCTGATATCTCTTCAATTTTCTTCCTCTGGGACATGAAGTTATCATCATACAGGCCTTTTGCTTGCTTTATTAGAGTTGCACCAAGATTTTTGTATTATTTTTTGCTACTGTAAAAAGTGTTGTTTCCTTAATTTCTTTCTCAGTCTATATATCATTTGTATATAGGAAGGATTTTAGAGATAATATTTTATCTAGGCACTTTGCTGAAGGTGTTTATTAGCTGTAGGACATCTCTGGTAGAATTTTGGCCTCACTTTTGTATATTATCACCTTCTGTGTATAGTCATACTTTCAGTTCTTCCTTTCCAAGTTGTATCCCATCAGTCTCCTTTAGTTGTGTTATTTGTCTAGCTAGAGCTGCAAGCACTACATTAAATAGGTAGACAGGCTGGACAGCCTTGCTTTGTCCATTATTTCAATATAATTGCTTTAACTTTCTCTTCATCTAATTTAATATTTGTTATTAGATTGTTGTATATTGCCTTTATTGTACCACATATCTCTGAATTGTCCAACACTTTTAAAATGAAGGGGTGTTGGATTTTTGTCATGGGCTTTACAACAGCAGATGGGATGATCATTTGCTTTTCTTCCAGTTTGTTTATATACCTTGATGAATTTTCATATATATATATATACATATGTGTATATATATATATATATATATATATATATATATATATA
>NW_022196897.1:74952877-74953407 GCF_008632895.1 Mastomys coucha | reverse complement strand
CTTTATTTACATGTCATACAATATCTCCTTTCCCAGGTTCCCCTCCAAAATAAAATAAAATAAAATAACAAAAACAAACCCCTTTTCCTTAACTCTTCCCCCTACTCACCACCTCACCCTCTCCTGCTTGCTGGCCCTGGCATTCCCCTACACTGAGTCATAGAACCTTCATAGGGCCAAGGGCCTCTAATCCCATTGATGACCAACTTGGCAATCCTCTGCTATACATATGCTGCTGGAGCCATTAGTCCCAACATGTGTACTCTTTGTTTGGTGTTTTAGTCCCTGGGAGCTCTGAGGGCACCAGGTAGTTCATATTGCTGTTTGTACTAAGGGGCTGAAAACCCATCAGTTCCTTGGGTCCTTTCTCTAGCTCCTTCATTGGTGACCCTGTACTCAGTCCAATGGATAGCTCTTAGCTTCTAGTTCTGTATTAGTCAGGTACTGTCAGAATTTCTCAGAAGAAATCTATATCAGGCTCCTGTCATCCAGCACTTGCTGTCATCCACAATAGTGTCTGGATTTGATGA
>NW_022196897.1:74949571-74952791 GCF_008632895.1 Mastomys coucha | reverse complement strand
GGTGGAGCAGTCTCTGGATTGTCCATCCTTCAGTCTCTGCTCCATAGTTCATCTCTGAAAATCCTTCCTTGGGTATTTTGTTCCTCCTTTTAAAAAGGAATGAAGTATCCACACCTTGGTCTTCCTTTTTCTTGAGTTTCTTGTGTTTTGTGGATTGTACTTTGTGTATTCTGATCTTCTAGGCTAATATCCACTTATCAGAGAGTGCATACCATGTATGTTCTTTTGTGATAGGGTTATCTCACTCAGGATGATATTCTCCAGATCCATTCATTTCCCTAAGAATTTCATAAATTCATTATTTTTAATAGCTGAGTAGTACTCTACTGTGTAGATGTAGCACATTTTCTGTATTAATTCCTCTGTTGAGGGACATCTAGGTTGTTTCCAGTTTCTGGCTATTATAAATAAGTCTGCTATGAACATAGTGGAACATGTGTTCTTATTACATGTTGGAGCATCTTCTGGGTATATGCCCAGGAGTGGTATAGCTGGGTCCTCTGGTAGTACTATGTCTAATTTCTGGAGAAACCACAAAACTGATTTCCAGAGTGGTTGTACCAGTGTGCAATCCCACCAGCAATAAAGGAGTGTTCCTTTTTATCCACAACCTCACAAGCATCTGCTATCACCTGAGTTTTTTATCCTAACCATTCTGACTAGTATGAGGTGGAATCTGAGGGTTGTTTTGATTTACATTTCCCTGATAACTAAGGATGTTGAACATTTCTTTAGGTGATTCTCAGCCATTTGCTATTCTTCAGTTGAGAATTCTTTGTTTAGCTCTGTACCCATTTTTTAATAGGGTTATTTGTATCTCTGGAGTCTAACTTCTTGAGTTCTTTGTATTTATTGGATATTGGCCCTCTATCAGACATGGATAGACATAGACGTCAAGACCTTTTTCCAATTAGTTGGTTGCCATTTTGCCCTATTGACAGTTTATTTTACCTTACAGAATCTTTGCAAATTTATGATGTCCCATTTGTCAATTCTTGATCTTGGAGTATAAGCTACTGGTGTTCTGTTCAGGAAATTTTCCCCTGGGCCTATGTGCTCAAGGCTCTTCCCACTTTCTTTTCTATTAGTTTCAGTGTGCCTGGTTTTATGTGGTGGTCCTTGATCCACTTGGACTTGAGCTTTGTACAAGGAGATAGGAATGGATCAATTTTCATTCTTCTATATGCTCATCACCAGTTGAGCCAGCACCATTGTTTGAAAATGCTGTCTTTTTTTCCACTGGATGGCTTTAGCTCTTTTGTCAAAGATCAAGTGGCCATAGGTTTGTGGGTTCATTTCTGGGTCATCAATTCTATCCCATTGATCTACCTGCCTGTCATTGTACCAATACCATGCAGTTTTTATCACAATTGCTTTATAATACAGCTTAAGGTCTGGGATGATGATTCCATCAGAGGTTCCTTTATTGTTGAGAATAGTTTTGGCTATCCTGAGTTTTTGGTTATTCTAGATGAGTTTGCAAATTGCTCTTTCTAAGTCTGTGAATAATTGAGTTGGCATTTTGATGGAGATTGCATTGAATCTGTGGATTGCTTTCAGCAAGATGGCCATTTTTAACTATATTAATCCTGCCAATCCACGAGCATGGGAGATCTTTCCATTTCCTTCTTCAGAGACTTGAAGTATTTTGTCAAACAGATCTTTTACTTGCTTACTTAGAGTCATATCAAGGTATTTTACATTATTTGTGACTATTGTGGAGGGTGTTATTTCCCTAATTTCTTTCTCAAACTGTTTATTCTTTGTGTAGAGGAAGGCCACTGTTTTGCTTGAGTTAATTTTATACTCACCTACTTTGCTGAAGTTGTTTATCAGGTTTAGGAGCTCTCTGGTGGAATTTTTGGGATCACTTAAGTATACTATCATATCATCAGCAAATAGTGATAATTTGACTTCTTCCTTTCCAATTTGTATCTCTTTAATCTCCTTTTTTTTTGTCTAATTGCCCTGGGTAGGATTTCAAGTACAATATTGAATAGGTAGGGTGAGAGTGGCAGCCTTGTCTAGTCCCTGATTTTAGTGGGATTGCTTCAAGTTTCTCTCCATTTAGTTTGATGTTGGCTACTGATTTGCTGTATATTGCTTTTACTATGTTTAAGAATGGGCCTTGAATTCCTGATCTTTCGAAGACTTTTGTCACTAAGGGATGTTGGATTTTTTCAAATGCTTTTTCAGAATCTAATGAGATGATCATATGGTTCTTTTTCTTTGAGTTTGTTTATATAGTGAATCACATTAATGGATTTCTGTATGTTGACCTATCCCTGCATCCCTGGGATGCAGCCTACATGATCATGATGGATGATCGTTTTGATGTGTTCTTGGATTCAGTTTGCAAGAACTTTATTGAGTATTTTTGCATCGATATTCATAAGCGAAATTAGTCGAAAATTTTCGTTGTTAGGTCTTTGTGTGGTTTAGGTATCACAGTATTGTGTCTTCATAGAAAGAAGTGGGTAGAGTACCTTCTGTTTCTATATTGTGAAATAGTTTGAGGAGTATTGGTATTAGGTCTTCTTTGAAGGTATGATAAAACTCTGCACTAAACAATCTGGTCCTTGGCTTCTTTTGGATGGGAGACTGATAATGACAGTTTCTATTTCTTTAAGGGTTATGGGACTGTTTAGATCATTGATGTGATCTTGATTTAACTTTGGTACCTGGTATCTGTCTAGAAAATTGTCTATTTCATCCAGGTTTTTCCAGTTTTGTTGAGTATAGACTTTTATACTAGGCTCTCATGATTTTTTGGATTTCCTTAGTGTCTGTTGTTATATCTCCCTTTTCATTTCTGATCTTGTTAATTAGGATACTGTCTCTGTGCCCTCTACTTACTCAGGGTAAGGATTTATCTATTTTGCTGATTTTGTCAAAGAACCAGCTCCTGGTTTGGTTGATTCTTTGTATAGTTCTTTTTTGCTTCTATTTGGTTGATTTCAGCCCTGAGTTTGATTATTTCCTGCCTTCGACTCCTTTTGAGTGAATTTGCTTCTTTTTCTTCTAGACATTTCAAATGTGCTGGCAATTTGCTGGTGTGTGCTCTCTCTTTCTTTTCGGAGCACTTAAAGCTATTAGTTTTCCTCTTAGGATTGCTTTCATTGTGTCCCATAAGTTTGGGTATAGTGTGGCTCCATTTTCATTAAACTCTAGAAAGCCTTTAATTTCTTTCTTTATTTCTTCCATGACCAAGTTATCATTG
>NW_022196897.1:74948039-74949330 GCF_008632895.1 Mastomys coucha | reverse complement strand
TAGATGTCCTTGCATTTGGAACATAGAGGTTCAGAATAACCTTATTGGCCCTGTCAGTCACCCTATACCATCCTTCATGCTTCCCTGCCCCCTAAAGTCATCTCAACTCACCAAAAATCTCAACCTCCTTCTTCAAACCTATATAAACAAAAGACTGATACAATAGAACAAGTTCCTGCTTTGAAAGGACTCCTGCCCAGATATGTTTCTTTTGGGTCATCTACACCAACCATCCTTCTCAGCCCGAGAGACTCAGCTCAACTGTGCTTTCTCCATTCACCTAGACCTGCCAGCAGAGAGTTGACAAATTTGAACACTCTCTCTCTGCTTTTTAGTTAGTATAAGTGTTTGTCTATCTTGTTGATTTTCTCAAAGAACCACTCTCAGTTGTATTGATTCTCCTCATTGTTTTTTGTTTGTTTGTTTGTTTCTAATTTACTGATTTCAGCCTAGACTTTCATTATTTCCTGCTGTCTACTTTTTGTTCTAAATCTTTCAGTTTTGCCTTTAGTTGCTCATATGTGCTCTCACCAATTTCTTTAAGAAGACACTTAGTGATGTGAACTTGCCTTTCAGCATGACTTTCATTATGTCCCCTAAGTTTAACTTAATGAAAGCCTACTTCCAAGTATTTCCATACTACCCTGGCACTTGTTGATTGTGTTCTTATCATGTCTGATAGGCTGGAGTAGTGGAAAAATGTGGTTTAAATTAGGCTCTGTCATCATTTTTACTTAATTCTGGAAAGTCTTTAAATTCTTTCTTTATTTCCTCCTTGACCCACTGGTCATTCAATGGACAAAAGCTCAGTTTTCATAAATTTGTTGGATTTCTATTGTTTTACTTGTCAAATTCCTGATTTAATTCATGGTGTTCTGATAAGATATAAGGAACTATTTCAGTTTGATCTATTGATACTTGCATTGTGACCAATAACATGGTCAATTTTGGATGAAGTTCTAGTTGGCGCAGAGAAGAAAATGTGTGTGTGTGTGTGTTTGTGTGAAATGTTCTATAGATATCTCCTAGGTCTATTTGATTTATAATCTCTGTTATTTTCATTATTTCATTGTTTATTTCTGTTTCAATGACAAGTCCATTGGTGAAACTGTGATAGTGAAGGCTCCCACTATTAAGGCATGGAGTTCAATGTATGTTTTACCTTTTACTAATCTTATTTTTACAAATGTGGGCATCCTTGCATTTGAGGCATAGATATTCAAAATTGAGATGTCATCTCATTTGCATTTTCCTGCGATGAGTGTAACATGTCCTTTACCATGTCTTTTGA
>NW_022196897.1:74946333-74947366 GCF_008632895.1 Mastomys coucha | reverse complement strand
GCTTTTAAAGTCTCTGTTGAGAAGTCAAATGTAATTCTGATCAGTCTGCCTTTATTTGTCACTTGGTACTTTTCCCTTGTAGCTTTTAATATTCTTTACTTATTCTGTGCATTTAGTGCTTTCATTATTTTGTGGCAGGAGCATTTTCTTTTCTGTTCCAATCTACTTGGTGTTCTGTAAGGTTATTGTATGTTTATTGGCATATCTTTCTTTAGGTTGGGGAATTTTCTTCTATGATTTTGTTGAAGATATTTTATGGGCCTCTGAACTGGGGTTCTTCTCCTTACCTATTATCCATCATTTTGATCTTTTCCTAGTGTCTCAGATTTCTTTGATGATTTGTGTCAGGAACTTTTTATATTTAACAGTTTTTGACCGATGTAGCGATTTTTTCTATCCTATCTTCTACTCCTTAGATTCTTTCTGCCTTCCCTTTTACTCTATTGGTGATGCTTGCACTTTTAGTTTCTGCTCCTTTTCCTAAGTTTTCCTTCTCCAGATTTCCTCTAATTTGTTTTTATTGTTTCAATTTCCATTTTCATGTCTTGAACAATTTTATTCATTTTCTTTTTCTGTTTTTCCTTGTATTTCATGAAGGGATTTATTTATTTCTACTTTAAAGACCTGTATCATCTTTACAAGATTGGTCATCTCTTTTTTCTTTGGCTGTGTTTGAATATCCAGGGCTTGTTATAGTATGATATCTAGACTCTGGTGGTGCAATATTTCCCTGTCTTTTATAGATTGTGTTCTTATACTACACTTTAGCTATCAGGTTTTTCATGGTTGCTGGCAGGATCCTGCAAGAAGGCAGGCAGATCTGTGGACCCGAAAGCTCAGACAAGAGGATGCTGCTCACCCCTGGTGTCTGTGTCCCTGGTGGACCAGGCAAGCATGAGGCTGGTAGGGAGATTTCCAACCTTGCTGTACCTGGGGCCCTGCAGATCACCTTGAGAAAATAAGGGGAGCTCTGGGCCAGATAATGAAGGTCAGGGGAGGGACTGCACACAGCTCACCTCTTCTGACTGTGTTC
>NW_022196897.1:74893820-74895025 GCF_008632895.1 Mastomys coucha | reverse complement strand
ATCCTAGAATTTTCTATGAATTATCCAATCTTTTAAATTGAATACATTATAATTTATATCAGTGATATATGAAGAAAGAGTATTGAAATATATAACAACCCTAAATGGAGCACTACATAAACACACAATAAGAAGAAACTAGAAAGATTAGACATTTTGGATTTATAGCATAACTTATTATCCATTAGTGAAAAGACAAATCTGATAATTTATAAACATGGAATGGTTTTCACAGTCTATCATGTAATAATATAATAAATTCTAAATTGTGGTATTGTTTTCACAGACCATCTTATAATAAGATGGTAGACTCTAACTTGTTGAATTTGTGCTATTTTAGTCAGAAATATATAAGAACTGTCCAATAAATTGATTTTGTAGATAAAATTTGTGAGTACATTTGTACTATATCAATTCCTAATAGATATGAAGAAGGCTTTTTTTGTTTTGCTTTATTTTGTTTTGTTTTTTGTTTTTTCAAGATAGGATTTCTCTGTGTAGCCCTGGCTGTCCTGGAATTCATTCTGTAGAGGAGGCTGGCCTCGAATTCAGAAATCCACCTGCCTCTGCCTCCCAAGTGCTGGGATTAAAGGCATACACCAGCACCACCTGGCTGAAGAAGGCTTCTAATGGAATGCAAACATCTCCTACTTAGTTTGGCTGTTGGTTACATAAACATGCTCACTATATATAAATTTATAAATAGTACTTGTTTTTTTTATGTGCAGTATTCTGTGACTAATATCTGTAATACTAACCTTTAAAATGTTAAGATTGCTTTGTGTTGCTGGAAAGAAGACACTTTGACTATAAGCAACTTTAGAAAGAAAGGGTATATTATACCTTACAGGTTAGATTCCATCACTGAGGAAAGCAGAACATGAACTCAGTCAGATAGGAACTGAAGCAGAGACTATGGAAAGATGGTGCTTACTCACTTGTTCTCCAAGGAACTTGTAATTTGCTGCCTTATGCAACTCATAGCCATCTGCCTAGAGATGACATCATAAGTGAAAAGAAAATGTCTCATCAACATACACAGGACAGACTGATAGAGGAAGTTTCTCACCTGTGCTTCCATTTCTCCAAGTGGAAAAGCTGTCAATAAGCTTTTAGGAAAAGCTGTCAATAAGGAAAGGAGCATTTTGCTCAACTTTCCAAGTTGTTAAAACATTAAAAAAATATGTTAATGTTTGATTAACTGT
>NW_022196897.1:74891854-74892578 GCF_008632895.1 Mastomys coucha | reverse complement strand
TTAGATCAAGTATGGAGGGGAGATAGAACCTGAAGAGACTACCTCCAATAGACAGGCATGACACCCATCTGAGGCATGAGGCCAACTACCCATCTTAAAAATTTTAACCCAGAATTGTTCCTGTCTAAAGGAAATACAGGGACAAAAAAATGGAGCAGAGACTGAAGGAAAGGCATCTAGAGACCTCCCCATCTTGGGATCCATCCCATCCAAACCCAGACACTATTGCTGATGCCAAGAAGTACTCACAGACAGAAGCCTCATCTAGCTGTCCTCTTAGAGTCTCCACCACCATCTGACTAAGACAGATTCAGATACTCACAGCCAACTATTGGACTCAGCCTGAGGACCACAATGGAAGAGTTAGGGAAAGGACTGAAGGAGCTGAAGGGGATTGCAACCCCATAGGAAGAACAATATTAACTAACAAGATACTGCACCCCCAAGAGCTCCCAGGGACTAAACAACTAACCAAAAAGTATACATGAGTAGGTTCATGACTCCAGCTACATATGTAGCAGAGGATTGCCTTACCTGGCAGCAATGATAGGGGAGGCCCTTGGTCCTGTGGAGGCTTTCTGCCCTACTGTAAGGGGATGCTAGAGAGGGGTGAAGCTGTAGTGACTGGGTGGGTGGGGGAGCACCCTCTTAAATGAATACATGAGGGGGTATGGGATGAGGGGTTTGTGAAGTGGAGACCAGGAAAGTGAATAACATTTGAAAT
>NW_022196897.1:74880682-74890548 GCF_008632895.1 Mastomys coucha | reverse complement strand
AAATGGTAAGAAGACAGTAAGAAGAAGCTGACTAGCTGAGTGCACAAATCCCCCAGTGCAACAAGTAACGATGATCAAGTTACACCTATGTCTGCTCATGATGATAGTGTAATGCAGGGGTCTACAGATGGCCACATAGCGATCATAGGCCATGCCAGTGAGAATAAATATTTCAATCCCTCCAAATAAGTGAGTTGTGAAGAGCTGTATCATGCAGTTACTATAGGAAATGACTTTCCTTTCTGCCAGTAAGTCAGTTATTAATTTAGGGGTCACTGTGGATGTGTAACAGAGGTCAGAGAGTGAGAGATAGTTGAGGAAGAAATACATGGGTTGGTCAATGAGCTGAGTGCATGTGATAGAAACCATTATGAGAATATTGCCCATCCAAATAGCAATGTAGCAAAATAAAAAAAATACAAAACAGAGAATTTCAGTGTTCTTATTTTGGGAAAGTCCCAATAAAATAAAGACTGTGATATTACTGCTTTTATCCATAGTTCACTCCAGACAGAATACGCAAATCACCTGAAATGACATAATTGAGTTTATGTTTAGAAATAACTTCTAATAGTTTTTTATATACTAACTAGGCTTAATCTGCTTCAGCCAAATAATTCAGATAATAGAAATCTGGTATTTATTTATAATATTTTTCAGGATCCTATGAAAATATCACATCTGTTTTCAAATGAATCTTAAATTAAATTAAGATTTCTGAGCCAGCAGTGGTGGTGCATACCTTTAATCCTAGCACTTGGGAGGCAGAGGCAAAGGCAGGCAGATTTCTGAGTTTGAGGCCAGCCTGGTCTACAGAGTGATTTCTAGGACAGCAAGGGCTATACAGAGAAAGCCTGTCTCAAAAAACAACAACAACAAAAATAAATTCAATTAAATTAAGATTTCTGATCTATAACTGTCCAATGCCATCCTTATCTAAATATTTATACTTTCTAGACACTGAAAATTCCATATAATTCCAGATAACATAAAAGCAGTTTCAATGCAGGCTATGTTCTTTTTATTCTTCTATAATGTGCCTTTACAACAACTTTATGTGACTTTAAATAGAATATAAAATATGACCTGCTTTGATAATAGACTTGTAGAATTGATAGACACTGAATATTACATATAATTCCAGATAACATGAAAGCAGTTTCAATGCAGGCTATGTTCTTTTTATTCTTCTATAATGTGCCTTTACAACAACTTTATGTGATTTTAAGTAGAATATAAAATATGACCTGCTTTGATAATAGACTTGTAGAATTGATATAATAATACTGTGAATGTATCATACATTCTAGAGTCATTAATGTAGTTATTGTTATTTAAGTCTGAGGAAGATCAAGTTAATATACTTAATTCTGAAAATATGATAATATTTGGGAATGTTAAAATATTTTAAGGCTAGCATCTTCCTTCCCAATTGTCTTGCTTCACAAAGAGTGATTTTATTTTTAATACATAGAAAATGTATGACTCCTTTCTCTAACTCCTCCATTGGGGACCCCTTGCTCAGTCCAATTTATCCAATAAAAAGAAAAAAGACAGAAAACAAAAATGTATGAGTCGCATGGTTCTCATTATCAATCAATCAAAGTCATAAAACTTGAAAGATTAGGCTATAAGAACTAAGGAAATTGTATTTGGCAGTGACCAGACCTTATCTTAGGCTGCTAGAATTTTGGACAAGGATGAATCATTAAATTTGCATGTATAATTTTTAATACTTCTAAATGAAACATCTTAAAATTACCAAATAGTCTCACAATGTTCCCTTTAGTCTATACTTCAGCTCTGATTTCACATTCAGATTTTCAAGTTAATTTCCCTATATTTGACATATTATTAATTAATACTGTAAACCACATGAAAAATAATTAACTTTCTTATTGAAAAAATAAGAACATGCCTTCCGTCTCCCAGTTGCTCCAAGATTATTGTCACCTTCCTACACATAAAACTCAATTCCTTTTCTCTCTCTTTAGTAAACAAATAGACAAACTAACAATAAAAAAGTAGAAGCACACAAAACAAAGAAACAAGATGCTTTTAAACATAAGGAAAAACCAAAGCACACATACACTAATAACACAAAATTAGAAACTGTAATATATGAACAAAAGACCAGTAAGACAAAAAAAAATGCCACCAAAGTAATCAATATGCGACAAAAAGTCTACAAAAGTACCATTAAGTCCTTGGTTTTTTTTTAATAATATTGAATTATAAAGTGAATTCTTTCATTCCATAGTAAAATTTCATAAATAAGACTAAAGGCTAGAATTTTTCATGGTAGATTCTAATCTTTCCTGAAAGCAGATAATAATAATAATAATAATAATAATAATAATAATAATAATAATAATAATTTGCCATTAAACAAGAAAATATATGTTTTAATTGTTTTTAAAATAGCTATCAAACTATCACACACAGCTGTTGCTTTGCACGAATTTACTAGGCAATTATTAGAATATACTAATGGGATCTTGAATTTCCTTGACTCAGAAAGCTAAAGTTGATGTCCAACTTTCTCCCAGGAACTTGGTTTCATTATTATATGAAAATGTTTATTTCTTTTTTTTGAAATTGTTTATTTCTTAATATTTTGAGATAAAATATAATACAAATATTTTTCCTTTCTCTTGCTTCACTTCAAGCCCTTCTATGTACTCCGCCTTGTTCTTTTTTAGTATCATAGCTTCCTTTTTAATTCTGATTTAACCTCTTCACATAAAGAACCTCTACTTTACTAGTGTTTGAAAAGATTACTGGTAAGAATTTAATTAATCTTTATAGTTTTGACATCTCTCAGGTTACACATGATAAATCAGTAACTGACTTCACATATGACCTTTGTGAATTCAAACTTACAAAATAATAATTCATTTGGTTATTTTTAAAGATTTTTTTAAAGTCAAAATAGAGAAAAGCACACACTTTATTGTTAGAGGTTTTTCTCAGTTTCAACTTTCATAATAGATAAAAAGAGACTTATTAAAATGTTTTAAATGACTGCTTTGTGATAGTGTTTGTGTATCACTTGAAAGGTAAATGAAATAGCTATAATCTTAACCTGAAAGATACACATGCATGGTAACACAACAAGCATATAGCTGACCATATCTTCTAAGCAGAGTTTTCTGACCCTAGATCCTGAATTTATCATCATCTCTTTATAAGTCCTATCCAAGGTCAAGAAAATGGTAGAGATAATTTGAGCATTAATTTTATCTTTTCCAAGTTTAAATTTTATATACATATTTGTATGCATCAAGTAGATATAATTGTTCTGAATTTCAATATTTGGTTCATAGTCATTTTAAGTAGAACACATTTAGTGTAAAATGAGATTATAAATTAATTTAAAGTCTATTCATGAGTTATAAACTGAATAAATTCTTAGATCTATAACCAGCTTTAGATAGTCACAGATGCATAGTTCTTACAAAGCTTGAGGCAGTAATATCACCTACCTCCTCAAGAATGATTAGTGATGCTACTTAAAAATGATTATTTATATTATATTCTCAGATACTTGTCATGTGATAAAAATAAGCGAGTGGCAGAAAATTGAGTCTGACTTCTAATACTGTCACTTCTTAAGATTAAGGAACTTATATTCTTAGTTCATAAAATGAAGGAGCTAGGATCAATGGTATATAAGAACTATCCATTGGACTGAGAACAGGGTCCCCAATGAAGGAGCTAGAGAAAGGACCCAAGAAGCTGAAGGGTTTGCAGTCCTTTAGGATGAACAACAATATGAACTAACTAGTACCCTCAGAGCTCCCAGGGACTAAACCACCAACCAAAGAGTACACATGGCAGGACTCAGGGCTCCAGCTGCATATGTAGCAGAGGATGGCCTAGCTGGTTAAGGATGGGAAGAAAGGACCTTGGTCTTGTGAAGGCTCTATGCCCCAGGGTAGTGGAATGCCAGGGTCACCTAGAGGATGGGTTGGTGAGCAGGGGGATGGGGGGAGGGAATAGGATTTTTTTTTCAGAGGAGAAACCAGGAAAGGTTATATCATTTGAAGTGTAAATAAAGAAAATATCTAATAAAAAAAAAAGAAAGAAAGAAAAAAAAAGAAAGTTCCACTAGTCCCCAGGAGATACTCTGAGACCTGCTAAGCTACTTGGAAGAAGCCTTTCTGGAGGAAGCTCAGACCAACTGAGCTTCTAGGAAAAGACACCAGCCTGCTGAGCTTTCTATGGCCTGTGCAGTAAGCTCCAGGTTTTCAGCTTTCATGAGCTGTCACCCATGCTAGGATGGGCTTTTGATGATGTAGCTGTCTTTGAGTCATTTCTGTTTTGTATACAACCCCTCTCCAATTCTCCTGTAAATAATACCAATGAAACTCATTGGTCTACCAAAAACAAAAACAAACAAACGAGCAAACAAACAAACAAACAAAAAAAAACAGAAACAAAAGAAGAAGAAAGCCCAGATAGATTTATAAAATAAAATAAAAGAATTTTTCCTATATATATTATTAACATAGGAGTAAAAGCTACTCTCAATATTAAATATTTAGAAATAATAGCTAAGAAATTGTTTATTCACACATGTCCTAAAATTATTTTAAATATTTTATTTTGATTTATGATCATGTCTGTCCCCTTCCCAAGGAATCAGTTACATAACTGCTAAAATTGTTTCCTTGCAATTTCTGACTTAAAAAGCCTTAGCACAAATTGTAATATTGATATTTCATTTTGTATTTCACAGAACTTATACATGAGAAAAAATTTAATAACTACCTGTCAGTTTTCAAACTGCCAAACTATAGATTATATGAAGCTGTCTATTGGAGAGAGAAAACATTTTAGATATAAGTACATTGTTTTTGCAAACAAATTTCATTATAACATCTATTGAATCGATTTATTTCTCAGCTCTTAAAACTCAACTCTTAAGCAAGATCTTTAGGCAGATATTATTTCTTAAAAGTAAATTTTAATTTCCTCTGAAGATAGAATTTAAGGAAAATTTATCATTTACATATGCTCAAGTTACCAACTTACCAGTTAGCAATATCCTTTGAGATCCAAGATATCAGAGGAGTTCTGCAACAGGATTCTAAATGTTCTGTAAGAATCCTGTTTCTCATTCCTAACAAAATTTTAGTGACTAAGAGTCTATTGCTGATTACAACAGTTGAGGTTCTTTTTCTTTTTGTAATATGGGAAGAGAACTATAGATATTACCATGCCGAGAACTAGCCTACATCAGTTCATGCAGAGCATTTTTATGATGTTCTCTTGGGAGGTGCTGTGTTTTCAAGTGTGTCTATGTGTTTACTTTTAGAATTCTGTAGGTGGAGCCCAGGCATTGCATGGTGCCAACTAGGTGCTTGGATACAGAGAAACGCCTTGGTACCTCCTGAGTGTCAATACTTTTCTTGGCAAGTATGAAGAAGAATAGATAGTGAATGCTAGAAATAATAGACTGATCAGACCTTGTGTAACTCATTTATTGACAGACTTTACTATAATTATCTAAAACAGATACACAGAAGATGCCTAAGTTTACAAATAATTATAAATATTTTTCATAAAAAGATTATTGTGTCCTCTACAACCTACTCTAATGTCCTTTTACTTGAAATAAACTCACATGTTATTTCCATTGTCTGTATCTCAAGAAGCTAACCTACAAAAAACCAAACAACCCAATCAAAAAAAAAAAAAAAAGGGCGGGGGTATTGAGCTAAACAGAGAATTCACAACAGAACTGTGCAAAGTCCTTAGTGGTCAGGGAAATGCAAATCAAAAGGACCCTGAAATTCCACCTTGTGCCAGTCAGAATGACTAAGATCAAAAACTCAATTGATACAGAGACAAAGTGTGGAGCAGAAACTGAAGGAAAGGCCATCCAGAGACTGTCCCATCTTGGGATCCATCCCATATACAGTTACCAAACCTAGACACTATTGTGAATGCCAACAAGTGCTTAGTGACAAGAGCCTGATATAGCTGTCTCCTGAGAGGCTCTGACAGTGCCTGACAAATACTGAAGTGGATGCTCACAGCCAACTATTGGACTGAGCACAGGGTCCCCAATGGAGGAGCTAGAGAAAGGACCCAAGGAGCTGAAGGTGCTTGCAGCCCCATAGGAGGAACAACAATATGAACCAACCGGTACCTACAGAGCTCTCAGGGACAAAACCAACAACCAAAGAGTACACATGGTGGCACCCATGACTCCAGCTTCATATGTAGAAGAGGATGACCTTGTTGGACATCAAAGAGAGGAGAGGCCTTTGGTCCTGTGAAGGCTTGATGCCCCAGTGAAGGAGAATGCCAGGACAGGGAAGTGCGAGTACATGGGTTAGTGAGCAGGGGAGGGGGGGATAGGTGGGTTTTAGGAGGGGAAACAAGGAAAGGGGATAACATTTGAAATGTAAATAAAGAAAATATCTAAAAAACATTTCCTTAAAAAATACTCATTTGGCAGCACATGTTGGCAAGGATATGGAGAAAGAGGAACACTCCTCCATTGTTGGTAGGATTGCAAACTGGTACAACTATCCTGGAAATCAAACTGGAGGTTTCTCCAAAAATTTTAAATGGATCTAACTGAAGACCCAGATATACTACTCTTGGGCCTATACCCAAAAGATGCCATGATACCACAAGACTACATTTTTCACTATGTTCATAGAGGCTTTATCTATAATAACCGGAAGCTGGAAACAACCGTTATGTCCCACAATAGAAGACTGGATACAGAAAATGTGGTTCATTACACAATGGAATATTATTCAGCTATTAAAAATGAGGACATCATGAGTTTTGCAGACAAATGTATGGAACTAGAAAATATCATCCTGAGTGAGGTAACCCAGACCCAAAAGGACATGCATGGTATATAAGCACTGATAAGTGGATATTAACCAAATACAGAATATCTAGGATACAATCCACAGAAGTCAAGAACAACCAGAAGGGCCCAAGTGAGGATGCTTCAATCCCACTTGAGAGGAAGAAGAAAGCAATCACAGGAGGCAGAGAGAGGGAAAGGAGGGTAAAAGGGGAACTTGATCAGGTATGGGGGCGGGAAGACAAGAAGAAATCCTGAGGGCCAGCAGAATGACTGCATATATTCAACTTCCTCCGAGGTGGACTTTGGGGGAACCCTCTAGAAAGTACAAGAGACATGGAGTGTGAGAGACTCTCAGGACTCTAGAGGAAATGCCCAACAGTGGGGAAAGGGAACTTAGAGTCTACCTAACACTAAACTTTTTAAGTGTTAAACGTTGTAACTTTTTAATTTTCTCTTTAAATGAATTTTTATTCATTTAAAGAAAAGAGTACTATTCAATTCAATGGATACATGATGCAAGTCCTTGGAAAGCAATTTTTTGGCTGCTGCTGAAGTCTTCCTGATGACTGTGATGGTTTATGATTAGCATCTGAAAGGTCTGCTTTATGCAACCAACATGAACCATCAGTATGTAACCTGTCAGTGGAAGTGTAATGGTTGGGACATTTTCTTCATGGAATCATAAAGATCCTGTTCATTATTGATTTACTTTTCTGTGTTCCAAATGTCATAGATTATTGCAGATAACCCTGGGGCTAATTGCATTTGATGCTAATTCCCTTCTCCCTGGAAGGGCTGAGAATAAGGAATGAGTAAGTACTCAGGTGATTCCTATAAACCTCCTTCCCACCTTAATTTGTAAAATAAAGGCTAGAGCCTATGGTTGGGCAGTTGAAAGGGAAGGTGGAGCTGAAAGTTGTTAAAAGAAGGGGGAGTGGGAGAGAGAGGGAGACAGAGGAGGAGGTAGAAAGAAAGGGGAGCTGAACACTTGGCCTGGAGAAACAGCAAGTTATAAGGGGTCTCATAGATGGGGAAGATGATAGTGTAGTGGTACATCTGCCCAATCTAGGTGCACAGCTTATATTCATATTAATTTAGTTGTGTTTTCATTGTTGGGGAATATTTGGTTTGGAGATTTATCGCAACAATAGATCACTTTATATTTGATTTTAACCCTTTATTTAATCTGGTCTGCACTGATACCCACATTCTGGGGTTTGTTTTTATCAACAGTCTATTAGCCTTTCTACTTCTGTTGTGCTCCTCCACAGTTATCCTGTGCTAAGAAATGCAGTGCAGAGGGGAGGCAAAAAACTGTCTCAAGCTGTGTCTTCCACATCACAGTGGTAACCTCATTCTTTGTGCCCTCTGTAATTGTGTATATGAGGCCTAAGCTAATTTACCCATTGAAAAGTTGATTGCTGCATTCTACACAATGATGACTAATAAGTTAAACCTTTCAATCTATACATTGAGAAAATAACAAATGGAAGATGCCATTAGAGAATTGTTCAATATAAAAATTCATCCAGAAGATAAATAAATATATTTGTATTCACATCACAAAGTGATTAGATATATATTTTAGAATTACTCCATATAGAGCGCTTACAGCATAAAGAATAAAACAACTGTCATTTATAATGTGAGCATAAAGGATGCAGAAATAGGAATGATGAAGAGGAGAAATCTAACCAGGTGAGACTATATTTATACCACTGTTATATACGTCCTCTCTAATAGTTATTTATTTGATTATTGCCCCTTAGTTTAGTATTGCTTCTTACAATGAGATGAGTCAGAAGTCTCTTTGGTTCAGAGTATTCCATTTTCTGATTCAATTCTCTTAATCATACGAACAATACCTTTCTCTGCCTCTACTACTCCTCCCCTCCCCATGACCTAAATCAACACTATTATTCTATACTCTACTATAAATATATATGTATATACTATACATATGTATATGTACATATGCACATATATATGTACATGTATGTTATATATATATGTATGTATGTATTCTATACTATACTTTACATAGTACACATACTATATATGTGGCTGGTCTCTCAGGGGAAAGGGATGCCTCTGCATGGGCCCTCTGAGGCTTCCCATTCCCACACACTCCACTAGAACATGTCTTAATAGCTATTTCTCTTTTTATGATCACAACAACTATCGAGTATGATAATAGCCTGAGAGCATGCCAATAGCATCCAATGAAAATGTAGGCTTGTCCTTCAGCAAGTCCAGGCTGTAATGACTCACTACTTGAGTTACTTTATAAACTGCTCCTAAATCTGTTGCCTTCATTCATTTTCTGATTTTTGTTTTAATCTTGCTTAGACACTCTTCACTTTTTTTTATTAGATATTTTCTTTATTTACATTTCCTGGTTTCCCCTCTTTAAAAAAAAGAAAAAAACCTATCCTCTCCCCCTCCCCCTGATCACCAACTCACCCTCCTCTGCTTGCTTACTGACTTTGGCATTCCCTTACATTGGGGCTTAGAACCTTCACAGGACCAAGGGCTTCTCCTCCCATTGATGACCAATTAGGGTATCCTCTGATTACTATTTCACAACAAACACAGCAGAATCCAATTAGCTGGTAATCTCTTCCATATGTTTGGCTTCCAGCTGTCCTTTAACCAATTGCTAAAGTACCTGTACTTTTTCTTTTGTTATGGGACAGTGCTCTTGCCATATAGGTTTGTTTGATAATCATTTTATTGGCAAGGCTGTTGAAATGTCAGCAGCCACCCACCCTTTTATAAATTTGGAAAATCAATCACCATGTTGTCTTGTTTTGGGATCATGGGCACAACTTGTGATTTTCTCAATCACCTGTATCAATACCTTTATGAGGGGCATTTACCACATCTCAAATAATCTCATTAGGTGCTCCTGGAATTGCAGGAATCTTAATATGCATACCCCATTGTTGTAAAAATGATCCCTTCTGCACAAATTTCTGGGTATGTCAGCCTCATAAGGTCTCACTTTCCCTGTGTTTCCCTTCTGGTC
>NW_022196897.1:74844813-74877132 GCF_008632895.1 Mastomys coucha | reverse complement strand
TGATATTATCACTTCATATGATTTAAGACAGTTGAATGGTATAAAATTGTACTATAAGAGGGTAATGTGAGGTCATTATCAATACTGCATCAGAACCTATTTTTCTTCATGTTTTACTTGTGAAATTACCAGATGAAACAAATGATTGTAAGTAAGAATGGAAATGGCAAATTATAAAGCTTATTTTGCCTCGTGCTTATTACCTTTTTCCCAAGTAACTTGTCTGTTAATGCATTATTAATTGTATCACATGAAATGAGTAAGTTTATTTTAAGAATAAGGAAGTTAAGGGTTATAATCATTAAGTCATATAAGAATATGAGCTTGACTCACCAAAATGCATTTAAAAAGCTGATTACTAATGATCTGTAATCATAATGCTTAGAAGGCAGAGCCAAATAAAACCTTAGGGTGTGAAAATTACCCACTTAACATATTTGGTGAGTTCAAGGGTAACTAAATACTGCCTTTCAAAAAGAAAGTTGAATAACATGTGAGGAAAGATACTGGAGATTGACCTCGGAGTTACATACACACACACACACATACACACACACACGCACACACACACACACAAGATGAGAGAGAGAGAGAAACAGAGACAGAGACAAAGACAAAGACAGAATCTCTCTTATAAGATGATTGAGAATTTTGTGTCTAATACTCTCTTTTAAAACTACAAGTTCTGAATTATACTAACACTCTAAAGTAATATAGTGACCACAAATAGCTATAAAACTTTCTACAGCAGCCAAATGTATAACTTTAAAAAGCCTTAGTAAGTATTAAATTTTTCTTTGCTAGGACATAAATATGTCTTGTTATTTGATTCAAATATATTCTTTTTACTTTCCATATTAATTCTTAGAGTCCTGGCAGAGAGTTCTTTGTAAATGTAAAACATATATGAATACCAACTTCTATCACTAAATCAAGGTCATCAAAATTCAAAAATGCTAATAAATTAGAGTGAATAAGCCTTCGAGAACCAGAATAAATGAATTTTACCACTTCACTCAGTATATGATACACTGTGAATTTATGCATCTCAAAGTTATTATAATAAACTAGTGGAAAGCTGGGCCTCAAAGCAGACACATATAGGAGTTCTCCATCAATAAATAAGACATTTCAGATCTTAACTGCATCTAGTCTTAAAGCTTCCAAGTAAGAATTCCTAAAAGCAATCACAAAAAGGAAAATAGTTTAAAATAGGAAACATATCTATGAAGCAATATATAATAATCCCCTCCTTTTTCTTCAGATCTGGAAATCAGTCATAATTATCTCTCTATTTCTAACATACATCTTAATCAATGTAGCCTGGCAGTCAAACTGTCCTCAATAATAATCAAACTAGCCTTTGTTCTCTTCTTTTCTTTTGCCATCCTTTTTTGGGCCATGATGTCCTCTAACTGTAGAAACACACATCACAGCATGCATTTTGCAATGAGCAAAGTCCTAAAGTGGAGTGAGCATTGTTAGATATTTTATGAGGTAACTTATTGACTACTGAACATTTAACTCTGCAAAAAGCCCATGCAGAATGTAGATTTTGTGAAGACTCATAAGATTGTGTATGAGTAGATGAGGTAAATATAGAGTTAACCTGTCTGGAGAAATGGATAGAAGTAACAACCCTGGGGAGAAAGAGAGGACAGTAAGTATGAGGGTAGAATATGGTCAATGTGTAATATATCTTGTATTAAACTGAGTTTATAAAACACAGTATTCTGGATAATAAAAAAGAAAAATATATAAATTTTAACATTGTCTTAATCTTTCTATACTCATATAAAATACAGTAAATTAACCAAACGCAAATACTCACAATAGACATTAGGTCTATATTAATTTTTTTAAAAAATTGAAACATAATTATATCTGAAAATAATGTGTTTTTATAGGATAGTATGTTTATTAATGAAGCACTCTATGAATTCTATGCACTACATGTAACTATGTCAACATCTACACAGGAAATAAAAGACATTAATTTTGCAGAACACTAGTCAATCACCTGCCATAATTAATTTTCATAATTATAAGCTTCTCACCCTTCCAGTACTTCTGCTTATATTCTGTGTCAACAAATACCTTATCTTCCCTTACTCATACCTCATTTCTTTACCACCACTATATTCATTACCATCATCCTAAGCACTTCTAAATTCCCCTGCATAGATTCTATATTAACAATAATTTAACTTTTGAAAAATGTATGTTTTATTCTCTTAAGGTTATATTTAAACATGAGAAATTTATTATTTTTATCACTGTTAACATTTGCTATATATACAAATACAATGTAATTACTTTAATAATACTAAATTGATCCATGGATCCCCAGCAAGTCAGTTGCCATTCTTACCTCCAGAAATGAAAATATCACCTTCAAGTCTTGGCTGTCAGTCTCACCGGATCTTGCTTTAAACAGTACATTCACTATATTTCATCATTATTTTCTAGATCTTAGACTTGTGATAACTCAGAATTGAAATGAAGCATAACTTTGTCTTCTTGACTGAAGCTTTCATATTTTCCTCTATATGAATTTTTTGATGACTTTAAAAATGTAGTAAAAATTCGAACTATAAATTTCTGACAACTCATGGCTGTTTATCATCAGACCACAACCGTGCTCATAATAAGACACTGAAAATATTGATACATCAAAAAATATAGCTGTGATTTTTACCCAGCATGATTAATAATGAAGTAATTTTAAAAACTGCCCTTAATTTCATTTTATTGTCTTCTCTGTGATCTGAAAATGCCAGTTATCTTGGAGAGTCAAGTAAACGAAAAAAGTTCTACAGTGGATTCCTTTAAGTCTAGTCAAGGTGATCAGAGGCAGAGTTTAACACAGATGTTCTCATATGGACTTCTGAACAGAAGAGCTAGGGATCCAAAGAGGAGGAGACTAATTCTGTCCTACAAGTAAGTTGCCTTGATAGAAATAGAGTTTCTATTAATCTTACAGGAAGATTACAGACAGATACCTCAAATGTTCATTGACTCAAAAAAGAGACAGCTCTGAGATTGAAAGAGGGACTTAAATTTTCTCTACATAGAAAAGGTTCTTCGAAATGCAATCAGTGGCTCCTTATAATATTCATCAAACTATGCCCATCATTCATCTGAATTTTGAGGTTATTATTTAAAAATCTTCCTAATTATAAACACTGTTAACATATTGTCCCTTGAGTAATGTTCATGGGGACAAAGAGATCACAGTGACTATTGAAAATAGTACAACTTTCAAAAACATATGGGCTTACATATCACTTCAGTTGCATCCCTTAGTGGCCATATCTCTACTGACTGATGATGTCATTACTTTTCCAGAAATATCCCAACTACCCCCTGCAGTGATTAAGCTTTTCCCAGTTACAGAGCTACAATGGAACTGGACCAACTGACACCTTGAAAGCAACTCAAACAAAGAAATAATAAAGATCATAGTATCTCCTATGTAATTACTGGCTCTAACATTAAGTTGTAAAAACTGCCATACAGTGATATACCTGTCTGTCTGAAAATAAACAAGAGAAACACAACACTGATTATCTTTGGTAACATGCCAAAGTCCCTATTTCAGCATTTTCTATCATGTATTCTGGTAATCTCTTATCAGTTCTGACAACCACTACAATTGTGCCATGAAGTTAAATCTTTTTAATGTAGAAGTAACTTTTTTTTTTAAAGTAACTTGTTTACTAGAAGTAATTGTGGTATTGAAGGCCTCCTGTTGAATAAACACAGCCTTTCTGGATGCTTCTGAACTCTGGCTGGCTGGTTCGACTCAGCTATTCTGTCTCAAATTATTCTCTGAGCTTACTAATTCAATCTGATTTCTCTTTTCTTTTTTCTTTTTCTTTTTCTTTTTCTCTTTTCTCTCTCTTTCTTTCTTTCCTTCCTTCCTTCTTTTCTTTCTTTCTTCCTTTCTTTCTTTCTTTCTTTCTTTCTTTCTTTCTTTCTTTCTTTCTTTCTTTCTTTCCTTCTTTCTTTCTTTTTACACACATCTCCAAGTCAGCTCCTCTGTGGTACCTAGTTTCTTTTTTTTTCTTAGATATTTTCTTTATTTACGATTCGAATGATATCTCCATCATGGTGTGGTTTCCCCTCAGGAAAAAAAAAAAAACCTGTTCCCTCCCCCCTCCCTCTGCTCACCAACCCACCCTCTCCTGCTTCCTGGCCCTGGGATTTTCCTACACTGAGTACCCAGCTTTTTGTTGGATATTTTACTTATATACATTTCAAATGTTATCCTCTTTCCTGGTTTCTACTCCAGAAACTCCTATCCCATCCCTCTTCCTCTGCTTCATGAGTTCTCCCCAACTCACCCACCCACTCCTGGCATGAGATAGATACCACATTGGGCTGCTCACTAGACAGCCTTTCCTTCAGTCTCTTCTCCATTTTTGTCTCTGGAGTTCTTTTAGACAGGAACAACTCTGAGTTAAAAATTTTGATTGGGGGTTAGTAACTCAGTCCCTCCACTTCGGGCCCTGTCTATTGATTGGAGGTAGACTCTTTGAGTTCCCTCTCCCCACTATTGGGTTTTTTAGCTAAGGTCACCCAATTGAGTCCTGAGAGTCACTCACCTCCCAGGTTTCTGGGACTTTTTAGAGTCCCCTGGCCTCCCAATCCCAGCAGCTGGATATTTCCATTCATTCTCCTGGTCCTCTGTGTTTCTCTCCTGTTCCTCTGCCCATACGTTGTTATTATGTTCCCCATTTTCATTCCGTCTTCCCTCCCCCACCCAGTTTCCACCCTCTGCCACCTGAGGTTATTTTGTTTCCTGTTCTAACTTGTGGGATTGAAGCACGCTCACCTGGGACTTCCTGCTTGTTAAACTTCTTATAGTCTGTGGGTTGTATCATGGGTATTTGCAGTTTTTGACTGATATCCACTTATCAGTAAAGAAATATCATGCATGCCATTTTGGGTCTGAGTTACCTTGTTCGGGATGATATTTTCCAGTTCCATCCACTTGCCTGCAAAATTCATGATGTCCTCGTTTTTAATAGTTGACTAGTATTCCATTGTGTACATGAACCACATTTTCTCTGTCTGTTCTTCAGTTTAGGAACATCTGGGTCATTTTCAGCTTGTGACTATTACAAAGAATGTTGCAGTGTACATTGTAGAGTATGTGTCATTGTGGTACGGTGCAGCAATTTTTGTGCGTATGCCCAAAAGTAGTATAGCTGTGTCTTCAGGTAGAGTTATTCCGAATTTTCTGAGGAACCTCCACACTGATTTCGAAAGTGGTTGTACCAGTTTGCAATTCCACCAGCACTAGAGAAGTGCTCCTCTTTCTCCACATCCTTGTCATCATGTGCTTGCACATATGTAAGAGGGCATTGCCTTGTCTGGTCTCAGTGGGAGAGGATGTACCTAATCTTTTAGAGACTTGATGCCCTAGGGAAGAGGTATGTCGAAGTGTATGTTAGGAGGAGGTGTGAGGGTATGGGTTGGTGGTGGTGGTTTGGAGGGTGGGAGAGCACTCTCAGTGTACTTGGGGTCAAGTACACTTGGAGGGGTGGCCAGGAATTGGGGAAATATTTTTTTTTCATTTTTGTTTTGTTGTTTTTTTGTTTGTTTGTTTGTTTCGAGACAGGGTTTCTCTGTGTATCCCTGGCTGTCCTGGAATTCACTCTGTAGACCAGGCTGGCCTCGAACTCAGAAATCTGCCTGCCTCTGCCTCCCAAGTGCTGGGACTAAACGCATGTGCCACCACCGCCCAGGCTGGGGCAATATTTTGAATGCAAAGAAATAAAGAATCAAGAAAAAAGGAAGATTTGATTTTTTTCTTCATTTTATTTAAATCACATTTAAGATGTCTATCATAAGGAGAAACAAATTTGGGGTAACCACTTGATGGAAAACTAGGAGATATTTCTTCAGAGCCCTTTATATAAGACCATCACTAATTTATAACAATTGTTTGTTGCACAAAATTTAAGTACCATATTGTATTTTTTTGGTGTATTTATAGCTTACAAAAATGAAGGCTTTTATGATTCATGATGTAATTTAGGCAAAAAAAATATAATAACCCAAGGATTTCTAAATTCACCCAGCAATGACAAGACCTGATACCACCTCCAAGAATAACAATAACATCAAACGCAGATGCCAGAGCACCAGCACAAAACCACAATCATCAACACCCAAGATAATATGTCCCTGCCAGAATCCAGAAACCCAACTATGATAGGTACTGAGATGTACAATATTACTAAAATATAAGAGAAGTACTAAATAGCTATTATGACTATGTTCCAAAAGAGGTTCTTTTTTTTTTAAAGATTTATTTATTATCATATATATGTATAAGTAGCTGTCTTCAGACACACCAGAAGAGGGTGTCAGATCTCTTTATGAATGGCTGTGGGCCACCATGTGGTTGCTAGGATTTGAACTCAGGACCGTCAGAAGAGCAGTCAGTGTTCTTAACCACTGAGCCATCTCTCCAGCCCCCTAAAGAGGTTCTTAAAGAGAATATTAATAAATCCATCGAAGAGATCTGTGAAAACCCAAATGAACTATGGATTAAAATGATGAAAATGGCTCCACACATGAAAGTAGAAGTAGAATCATCAATAAAACACTAAAGTGAGCAAAAACTAGAAATAAAAATTTTAGGAAGTCAAATAAAAACCTCAGAGATAAGGTAATAATAACAGAAGAAGAATCCCATCTCAGAGGTACAGAAAATGTATTTGGAAAAATCATAGAGGAAAAGTTCCCTAATTTAAAGAAAAGATGCGTACCAATATACAAGAAGCGTACAGTATACAAAATAGACTGGACCAGAAAAGAACCGCCCCTCTTCCTGTGACATATAATAGTTAAAATACTGTATATAGAGAGCAAGGGAAGAGTTTTAAAAGCTTCAAGAAGAAAATGTCAAGTAACATATAAAGGGTTAGCTTATTAGAATTATACTTTTCTTTTGAATGGAGACTCTAAAAGTGAAAAGCATCTAAATGTGTTCTATGGACTCAAAGGGAGCACAGATGCCAGCTCAACTCTAGAAAGAAGGACTTTAAATCAGAGTATACAGATAAAAATATTGCATGATAGAACCAAATTTAAACAGAATATATCTATAAATTGAGCTATCCACACCACATAACGTATTAGAAAGATATTTTCAACCTGAAGGGTTAATCACAACCAATGAAACACAGGAATAAAAATTCATGACCTCCAAATCAAAAGGAGGTGGTTGAAAACCACTCATTTAAACAACAAAGTGAAAGGAAAAGAAAAGAAAATATAAAACAAAAAACAACAAAAACCACGGCCCATTGATTGCCCTTAACATCAATAGTTTCAATTCTAAAAACAAACAAACAAACAAACCCAACCAAATGAAACAAAACAACATAAAACAACTAAAAGAACTGTTGCCGGCCAGTGACAACAATAGGAAAGGGTTTTCTGGTATATGGAATTAGGGGTAAATTGCCTAGCCATAATTATATCTTACCCACGTGGAAGGCATCTTAAAAATTAGACAAGAGGAGATGTGATCACCCAGTCATCTTCCACTTAATAATCTTTTTGTTACAAGCCAACAGGTAGAATAGGTGAGGCAAAACCCCTCCCCCAAGCTCGTCAGCATGCTGGCCCAATCAGCAGCTCCTTATTCGGTCTCTGGAGGTGGGACTTCTGATGTAACTGGAACCAGGAGCAAAGCATGGCAAATAGGAGGAGGTGGGCAGAGAGGTTTGGTTATGAGAGGCAGGCAGGGTCTGAAGAATCAGCCCTTAAGCCAGGAGGGTTACAAACAACTGTAGAAGAAAGGATATGAAAACAGGATTAATCCAACTGTTGCATCTGAGGAACACATCTTAACAAGGATAGATGTCACTACGGAGTAAAAGGATGACAAAAGAAAATAGACACAAGAAGGAAGCTGGTATATCTCTTTTAGTATAGGAAAAAATAGGCTTCTACAAAAACCTAATCAAAGAGATATGGAGATGGGAAAGAATACTATATAGTTGTTAAAGGGAAAATTAATCAAGTACCTTATGCACCAAGTACAAGAACAACCAATTGCATAAAAGAAACATTACTACTGTTTAAATCACACAGTGAGCTTGGGTGATTTAAATAACCTATTCCCCTCAATATTCATGTCATGTAGACAAAATCTAGACAGAGAAATGATAGAGTATTATGATGTCATAAAACTTTTGGACCTAATAGATATTTACAAACATTTTATGCAAACACAAAAGAGTATACCATAACAGAAGCAACACAAGCCTTACAGATTCATCAAACTGAACAACTCTACCAAATAAAAACATGAGTTGACTGAAATTAGAAAAGAAATGAAAGTCTAGAATAGAAAAAAAAAGATTATAAAACATACCAAGACTTAGGAATTTCAATGAAGTAGTTGTAAGAGAAAGTAATTCTAAGTAGCTCAGAGCACACAGTGCTTATATTAAAAAATAGAGAGATCTCTTATTAGTAACAACGATACACTTGAAAGTTCTAGGGAAACAAACAAACAAACAAACAAACAAAAAACCCAAGGAATATTCAATTTGAGTAGATTGCAAGAAACAAACTCAGGGCTGAAATCAATGAAATGGAAACAAAAAATAAACAAGACAAAGAATCAACAAAATGAAGAGGTTGGGATTTTGGCTTTTACTTTTTATTTGGAGGGGAGGCTTTTTGTGAGTTTTATTTGTTTGTCTGTTTGAGAAAACCATTGAGATTGTAAACCATTCGCTAAACTGACTAAAAAATGGAGAGTGAAGATTAAAATTAATGAAATTACAAGTGAAAAAGGAGAGAAAACAATAAACACCCAGGAAATCCAGAGAACCATAAAAACATACTTAAAAAACCTATACTCTACTAAGTTGTAAAGGTAAAAGAAATGGATAAATTTTTTGATATGTATAATCTACTACAGTTAACTGAAGACCAGGCAAGTACTTTAAACAGACTTATAACCCCTAGGGAAATAAATACAGTATTTCTAAGTCTTTCATAAAACCCCAAATCTAGATGGAATCAGCACAAAATTCTATCTCACATTGAAAAAATACTTCTCAAGTTATGTAAAATAAAACAAAACAAAACAGAAAGAACACTGCTTAATCATTTTTATGTGGTCACAAATACCATGGTATCTAAAGTACACAAGTATCCTATAAAGAAGTAAAATTACACACCAATTCTCCTCATGATCAAGAATGCAAAATTTTCAATAAAAATTTTCAAAGTGAATCGAGAAACAGATCAGAATGATTACCCACTATCATCATGTAGACTTCATGCCAGAGATACAGGGATGGCTTAACATACGGAAACTGATAAATGTAATCCAACATATAAAAAAATAAAAGAAAAAGATTACGTAGCTCACTGTACCGCCCATTGTAGAATTTTCTACTGGGTCTCTGGAGTAAGCCTCGCTCAACCAGAACACAAACTGCCTTTCATGGTCCAACACATGATAATCTCATTAAATGCATAAAAGGTCAAAATCTACCACCCTTTCATGATAATAATAGTCATGGATAGTTTAAGGACACCAGGGACTTTTATAATAAATACTTTAAGTCTTTGAAGAAACAAATTGAAGATGATAACAGAACATGGCAAGACCTTCCATGTTCATGACTTTATAGGGTTAATATGGCCATCTTTCTAAGACAAATCTAAAACTCCCATTAAAATTCCCACAAAATTCTTCACTTCTGCTTCATATAGAAACATTACAAACCAAATATAACTAAAACGCTAACGGACTGAACACTAACAAACTGTTGGAGGTATCATCATACCCAATCTCAAATTATACTACAAAGACATAGTAATAAAAACATGGTTTTGTCACAAGAATAAACTCAATAATCAGCAAAATCAATTAAAATCTCAGACATAAGGTTTACACTTTTATCCACACCTGATATTTTTAAAAAAGAAGACAGAAATGTGTTCTTTGCGAAAAAAGAAAAGATCTTCAAAAAGTACATGTCAAATACAAATACAACTCTGAGTGTATTAAGGACCAGTTATCTGGTACCCATAAGGGCAGATTTCTGAATTTAAAATAAGAAAAATTGGGGCACGGATCTTGAGCTCATTGACACAGGTAAATACTTTCTGAACAGAAAACAATAAGCACAGGCACTAAAATTAACAGTTAAAAGAAATATGCTTCATGTAACTGAAAAGCTTTTGTATGGCAAAGGAGAGCATCATTGAGATGAAGCACTAGGCTAAAGAATTGAGAAAGATCTGTTTGATATTTTTAAACTAGTATTTAGAGACACATATTTAGTCTCACATTTGGTAAGTAGCGCTGATTGCCATCTTCAACAACCCTAGGAATTTCCACTGTTGCTGTGACACTCTTTGCATAGTATTTTATTTATTAATGTAGGGGAAATTGAGTAAGACAATAGTGAAATAAAATTATTTCTGTTCAGTATATGAAACTACAAAGCAAATATTCAAATCAGACTTTAAATATTAAGATCAAACTAAGCAAATTTAGAAAAAGTTGTAATATCTAAGGCATAAGAAACTAGTGACCATTTGTCATTATAAAAGGTATTCAACATCCCTTCCATATCCACTTATTTAAAATTCTTAACTCCATGCATCATTGCATTACAATTTTTTTTGCCTTTTTTCCCATTTTTTATTGGATATTTTATTTATGTTATCTCCTCTCCAGGTTTCCCCTCAGCAAACTCCCTATCCCATACCCCTTTACCCTGCTTCTATGAGAGTGCTTCCCCATTCACCCACCCACACTCACCTCACCACCCTAGCATTCCTCTACACTGGAGCATTAAGTCTCCACAGGACCAAGGGTCTCCCCTCCCCTTGATGCTAGATAAGGCCCCTTGAGCTCCTTCAGTCCTTTCCCTAACTCCTTCATTTTGGCCCCTGTGCTCAGCCCAATGGTTGAATGCAAGCATCCATGTTGCGGGAAATATTTTAAAAAGTTAGCCCTCCATCTCTTCTGCCCCATCAGTCCATGTTCCCACTCTAGTAGCGGTACTGGCTGGCCACAACACTATGTCCCTGCTGGGTCCTGCTTAGTGTATTCTCACCCCTGAGCCACAATCTCCAAGCTAGCAAGTTCATCTCACTTCCTTGTAATGCTGCACACACCCCACGATCAGCCATCTCACCACCTAGTTACCCAGTATAATTAAGACTCTTAAGCTTATAGTTAACCAATTACATTTATGTGTTAATACTATCACATTTTACAAGATGCCAATACAATAAATTCAGAGCCAGTTGGTAAAGATAAAGCTTTAACTCAATTATTCTAACCTTGTGAAAATCTTAGCTACTTGTGGCTATTTAAAACCACTTGGGATCAGGATCATCTTCCTGTTCCTCTGCCTCCATGTTGGCTTGTCCTTCTCGAGCTACTTCTACCTCTCTATCTACTTCTCTATCTGTACACCCAAACTACTAGCTCTGCCTCCTTTTTCCTATCCAATCACACACAGGGCTGCCACTGCCCTAATGTGATTAGACAGAGAAAATCCTGCAACATATCCACATCTGTATTGGTCAGGATCTGGCAGAGCCTCTCAGGAGACAGCTCTATCAGGCTCCTGTCAGCAAGCACTTCTTGGAATCAGCAATAGTGTCTGGGTTTGGTGTCTCTATATGGAATGGATATCCAGGTGCGGCAGTCTCTGGATGGCCTTTCCTTCAGTCTCTTCTCCACTCTTTGTCCCTGTATTTCCTTTAGACAGGAGCAATTCTGGGTTAAAATTTTGGAGATGAGTGGGTGGCCCCATATCTCAACTGGGCCGCCATGCCTAACCTTTGAATATGGTCTCAAATGGCTGTGAAGCAGCTAACGAAATGTTCAACATCCTTAGTCTTCAGGGAAATGCAAATCAAAACGACCCTAAGATTCCACCTCACACCAGTCAGAATGGCTAAGATCAAAAACTCTGGTGACAGCACATGCTGGCAAGGATGTGGAGGAAGAGGAACATTCTTTCATTGTTGGTGGGATTGTAAGCTGGTGCAACCTCTGGAAATCAGTCTGGTGGTTCCTCAGAAAACTGGACATGGTATTACCTGAGGACCCAGCTATACCACTCCTGGGCATTACAAATTTTAAAGTTTCTACCAAGATGACTCAATTTCTGGGTAATTTGACATATTAGTCATTACTCAGCCTACATATTTTTTACAAGGAAAATATTTATTTTAATTTTATAAATAAGTTATACTCTTTTATTAAAAGTCCTATATAAATTACAATTGTCATAATATCAAGATTATTTTCTTTAAAATTAGATAGAGTGGCTGGGCGGTGGTGGCGCACGCCTTTAATCCTAGCACTTGGGAGGCAGAGGCAGGCAGATTTCTGAGTTCGAGGCCAGCCTGGTCTACAGAGTGAGTACCGGGACAGCCGGGGCTACAGAGAGAAACCCTGTCTCAAAAAACCAAAAAAAAAAAAAAAAAATTAGATAGAGTGAATAAATATAATGTATCTGTGTATTTAACTCTAAAGCTTTGTTATTGGGTATACATATACATATGCATGTACACACACATATATCCTATGTTCACTTACATTATTTTATGTGTGAGTTTGTATGTCCAGCTGATTGTATATATGGGTGGGCCTTTATGCATATATGTGTGGGTGTGAATATACCACAGTGCACAAACAGAAGTTACAGGACAATTTACCATGTAATTGTTTCTTCTACAATGGAATTCTGGGATCCAACTCAAGTTACCAGGTTTTCTAGGAAGTACATTTACCCACTGATCTAATCAAAGCTAAATACAAACCATGTGCAAAGGCTTTCAATGTTGAAATTCTGAAACCATGGATAAGTACACGTAGGACTTGATTTTAAGTCATATTAATGTGGTGACTTTGGTATCTATTCTTATTTATTTGTAAGTGAAGCTACTTCAATATGAGGATTATTTTTGATAAATGCAATGTTGTCTTTTTAAAAAGAATTTTAAATTTTAAGTTTATTTTAATTTTTAGAGCAATTTAGTGGCATGAACCCCCTTATAGTTTTTACAAATTCTTTAGAGTTTGATTAACTCATGTTTCCTTTTTTATTAATTAAATTTTCCCTTAACAGTTTTATATGAGTATATGACATATATTAGTCTCATACCTCTCCTCTTATCTACCTGAAACCCTCTCTACCCCCACTTTCTATCAAGTCCATGCCCTGAATTCATGAAATCATGTCTTTGGTTTGTGGCTACTAAGTTTTAGGATATTATGTGTGTCCCTCTGATTGGAAGCATCCAGTGAAGCTTGGTGGGCACAAAAATGGGCATAAAACTAAAGAAAATGACTCTTTCTTTCTCAGACTCTATCAAAAAAGTCAACAGTTAAGCAGAGGTGAATATGGTTTCATGCTCTTCATTAATGGCTGTTGGACTACCCCAGCATAGTCCCTGTATAGACTATCACAGGGGCTGTGAATTTGTGATTGTAATGACTACCACACCCAGAAGACAATATGAACTGCTCCTTTCTCATTTGTCTGTCTGTAATTTCTCTTCTACCCCTTTCTTTACAATGTTCAATAGCCTTAGTGGGGGTTGTTTAAGTGTTGTGTTTAGGACTGAGTGCACTATCATCCTTTGAACTTAAATATTAAAAACTAACATCATTCTCTGCACAGGGCCCTGCATCCTTTTTATGTCCCCTTTTACTATGATGCTCCATAGCAAATTGATATTTGTACTTCTTCATTTCATGCTTGTTTCTACACAGATTCTTTTTTGCATAGGTTGTATTTAACATCAAACTTTCCTTTTAGAAGTTATTCAGAAGAGCCTCACTCTTACTAGAAATGCCATTAGGGAATGAAACTGGCTAGAAAAACTAGAGCTTCCACATCAGAAATTGTGATCTCTGATAGTTCTCTGTGAATACAACTATCAGAATAGAATGTGGTTTTACAGCATGAGCTGCAGGCAAGCTCTCTAATTCAATGACAGGAGGGAGGAAAGGGGGCAGAGAAAAGGATATGCAGATATCAGTGTTCTCTTTGATGTAAATAAGCATTCTCAGATGAGGAATCTGGGCACCTAGAAAACATTGACTTTAGTAGAGTGCCTATAAATAACTGTGAGAGAGGAAAGACTGCTATAGATATTATGGTCTGAGCCTTAGTCCAGATTTTAATATTACATTCTTGCAGCATACTCACTAAGCTGTGAAATGATTAGTTTAAAATTTTTGAGGATCAATCATTTTTTGAGCATTTTCTCTTTATTTTCTTTATAAAGCTCTCTTCAGAATTAACTGTAAAGTTGAAACAAAGAAAATATCTTCTCATCTGTCACTTTTAATATATACCCTACAAGATTATATGAAAATAAATAATTTTTCTTTTATTATGGCTAGGTAGAGTACAAGGGAAGATTTCAGTCTTTTTTAATGCAAAGATTTGTTTTGTACCCCAAGAGTTTGTTTACTTTAGAGAATCTTCCATTTCATTTTCACTAATAATAGAATGTGCTTTCTTTGGTTTTGGGTTAGAATATTCTAGAGACATCTGCTAAGTCAATTTGCTATATGATGTCATGATGTCAATTCTGATGTTTTTGTTTATTTTGTTTCTATAATGACCTGTCCAGATGATTATAGAAAGTGGGGTATTGAAATCACCAACTATTACTAGATTGTTATTAATCTGCCTCTTTATTTTTTAAAAAATAAAAGTGGATGCAGTGAAATTTGGTGAGTGTAATGTTGAAGATAGTAGTGTCTTATTGTTTAACTGTTCCCTTGATCAGAATAGAGTGCCCTGTTTATAGCTTCTGATTAGTTTTAATTTGAAGTCTGTTTTGTCAGATGTGTGTATTGCATGTCTTATTAACTCTGAGTTACCAATAATACACTGGTGTTTCATTAAGGAAAGAAATACAAGCAGTTATTGAGGAGTCATTTAAACAAGAATGAATCCAGATTTTATTTTATTTTTTTAGGTTATGCTCCCTGTGTCTTCTCTCCTCTATCTGTTTGATGAGTCTGAATCTGTAGCTGCTTAAATGTTGTTTTGTACTTCTGTGTGGATCTATTCTGTATCTGTGTGTGTTTGTCTGTGACTGTGGGTGTCATTGTTCTAATGTGTGTTTGATGGGTTTGTGTGTCTGTCCTATAACTGTGTGTGAATAGTGGTTATCTTTCTGTGTGTGACTGTGAGTGTATCTCAGGTCTATCCCTAAAAAATGGCTTCACTATGTTTATGTTGAACAGTATAGAAAGTATCACATGAGGGAAGGAATGATGTAATATACTGAAATCTTAACTAAACTTTACAAGGGGTTAAGTGAGTGGCTAAAAACTGATCCCACCTGATCCAGATTTATGTGTGTATATATATATGTGTGTGTGTGTGTGTGTGTGTGTGTGTGTGTATGTGTGTGTGTGTGTGTGGTGTGTATATATATATATATATATATATATATATACATAAATACATATATAATGTATACATCAATATATATGTACATATGTATAATCAACCAATATCTACAAATAATTGTTTTCAATCATTAGGGTACATTTTAGGAAGATACTTTTAACTTCTGCATTTGCAGCTTTCAGCAAATGAAGCACATACATTATCTGGGTCAGAGGCATAAAAGTATATGTAATCTAAATTGCATCTATGTATTAGGCTAGGTTTTAAGAGTTGATCATATGGAAAATTCAAGGCAAAAAATATTGATTAAGTTGGTTAAGGCAGGTTAAACAATCAGGCTGAATACAAATAGCACTCTTATTTCTCAAGCTGTATCATTAGCTATGGGTATGAGGTCCAGCATGAGGTCTATTATTTTAAGTGGAAGATATATGTTGTACTTATGGAGTCAGATATTAAGGTTATGGTTTGAACAGTATGGTTCATACTGCTCAAAATATAGATTTTATTTTGGTTTGGCTTTATGTGACTAGAGACTTGGGAAGTAAAGGATAGAGTATTAATTAGATCATTTGATATGCTGAGGATACTACACTAACCTGAGTAGGGAGCTCCTCATATCTTTACCAGGTTATTAAACTTGGAAAACGCCCATTGGAGCAAGATTCCTATTGGAGTAGAATTAATGCAGAAGAAAGTTCTTGGCTGGCTTTGTGGGCAGTAATTCTTCCTACATGTAAGCTAGTGACCACCTAGTGTCCTTTGTTTCATCAGAAGCCTCCTTAGAGCATTTTTCACCTGTGCATTTCTCAAGGTGTAGATCAAAGATTTAACATTGGTTCAATAACAGTAAAGGACACAGCCATTATCTTGTCTACTGGGTAAGTGACCACAGGTCTGACATATAAAAAAATACATGGCACAAAGAACAACACAACCACTGTAAAGTGGGAAATACATGTGGAGAGAGCTTTCAGCCTTCCTTCAGAGCTGCAGGACTTTAGGGAGCAGAGGATGATGATATAGGAAGCAGTTAGAATAAGGAAAATAGCTGTACACATCACTCCACTATAGAGAATGACTAAGAGACCAAGAATATAGGTGTCCATGCAGGCCAGTTTCAACAATGGAAATAAATAACACATAAAATGATCTATTGTATTGGGGCCACAGAAAGGGATTTGATACATGAAGAGAAGCTGAATGGTTGAATGTGCAAATCCACCTACCCAACTCCACCTCACCATCAGGTAGCATACTCGAGGACTCATGATGCTCATATAATGTAGAGGTTTACAGATGGGCACATAGTGGTCATAGGCCATCACAATGAGAAGAATTATCACAATACAACCAAAGAAGTGATCCACAAAGAGCTGAGCCATGCAGCCTTCCAGTGAAATGGAGATATTCTCAGAGAAAGAGTCTGCAATCAACTTGGGGATAATAACAGAAGAGTAAGTAACCTCCATGAGGGATAGTGACTTCAGGAAGAGATACATAGGTCATCTCAGACCAGGGCTTCTGGTTACTGTTACCACAATCAGTATGTTTCCCAACATTGTAGCCACATACATGATTAGGAAGAAAGCTGAAAATATTTTCCTTAGCTTTGAACTCTTTGAAATTCCCAAAAGAATGAATTCAGTCACATTGTTTGGTTTCTCCATTTGATGTGAGTGGAGGAAAACGTGGAACTGTGCACTGGAGATGCTGCAAAATAAATTTAATCCAAAAACTTGAAAAACATAAACATTTCCATTTGCTCATTTTCTGTTTTATTGTGTTCTTGGAATTTCCTAGTTGAAGAACCATAGACAAAAACTCTTGACATCAAAAACTATATTCTTCAAATAATTTGTCTTCTAAGTGGAATCATTAATATTACCAATATACGTTGTTGATATACTTAGAATCCCTACTATGGTTTATGAACAGGAATGCCCTATATTTTCATTTTTTCAGTTTTGATTTTAGAATATAAATTTAAAAAATCAAATAAGACCTAAATTTTATATAATCAGTAAAACAGTAAAGCCATTCTCAAATCCAAGTCTAAGTATTTCAAAAATCAATACTAGTCAATATCTCTGTGTTGTAATTATATTAATATCAAATACCCAATATTAATGAGTTATTTGGCCTCTTCACATAATTTCACTTTCATTACTATCAAGTTGTATATATTCAAGTTTCAGCTAATAATTGTATAGGCAAATTCAATAACAACTCTGTAATAATGTCTAAAATATAAAGCTCTAATATAATTAGTAACTGTTATCATGCAATATGGTCATATCCTGGACATTTTATTAAGAAAATATACCCAACACTTGCTACAATTTGTAAAACATAATATATACTGAGTCTGTGTCTTTTGGATCATATAAATGCTCTCTCATGAAAGACGCTGCAACTCCACTAGTACTCCTCCATCATAACTTGGTTCTTTGTTACCTTGTAAAATGATGTTCCCAGACAAAAGCAAGAGTAAAATAAATTAGTAAGTATAAAAGCAAGATTTTGCTATGTAATACTTAAAATATCACTTAAAATTTCTTCCTTTAGTTTGTACATAATTATATTTTAGATATGTACAGTCAATCTTCTCAATCAACATAATGCGCCTTGTATATATTACTTCAGTACTGATTACTTGGTATTAGTTATTATACTAATATTCTGAATGAATGGAGGGAACACATTGTTATAAATAAGAATTAAATTTTATTTTTAATGTTTTGACTCCTAGGACATGTTGCTACATTACATTCTGTCTAGGTTGTAGAATGCTTATCATAAAATGGTAAAAAGCTAGGAGTTCAAATGAGTGATCTTAGCTTTAATTTTTCACAGGGTTCCATTTAGTGGTTCCAAGCAAGATTTCTTATATTTCATCATATTATCCAATATATTTTAAAAACCTATACATTAGATAAAAATCATAAAATAAAATAAAATAAATCAATGGATCTTCCAGAATTCTCATTTTATTATTACATCTCTTCCTTAGCTCAACATAATTAATTCTCCTTTGTTTATAATGTTTCCATTTTGTTGTGATCTCTGTCCCATTGATGTCTAGTACATCTCATGCCCTAGGAACAAACAATTCAGCCTTCTTTGTACCTTTATGATAGTAAGAAGGCACAGCTTTCTCTTACAGTGCAACTAGTCATTGACAACTAGATTTGCAAAGCTCACTTGGCAGCTACCCTCTTCATTACTGTCATCCATGTTATTTGTTACTTGAACTTGTAGAAGTAGCACCTTCCTCAAACAACAATAATATTGTTTTGCCTTCCTGCTCACAATATCATGGCATGGGTTTATCCTCTAATGAAGTTTCTAAGGATAGCTAATTTACTATATTTCCATTTTCAATTCTGTAACATTTGTACTTTAATCACTTAACTACACTCAATTTATTCTTTAAAACTGATTTCATTCAAGGCAAACTATATCCAACCATGAAGCCTTAGGAAGCTTGGTGCCAGGGATGGCTGTTAATCAACTTGCATACTATTTTAAAGTACCACATACTATTTTATTCTCTACCATTTCAGTTAATATGCATGATGTAGCCAAGTTCCAGAGCTGAACCATATCTTGAGCTACCAATCCTGTGTTGAGCCATAGCCATCAGATTTCTATTATTTAATAATTTTGAATAACTTGTCAAAGTACACTAAAGAAAAACAAAGGTATAAGTTTTTTGTTAACTCAGAAGTCTTCATTAAGAAATAATTATGCACATGAATTTTAAAATAATGTGATTTATTTACACATTAAAGTGCAATTGCAAATATGTTGGGTGAGTTAATTATTAAAAAAACTTTAAACAACATCTCATAATAATGGTAAGATCAATAATATTCAAGTAAATGTTAACATCTCCCCAGTTTTATCTCTATTTTCTCTATGACATCCAACAATCCAATTACCTGAGAAGTCCAGTAGACAAATATGAAAATTGTATATATTGTACAGGTAAGTGCCCTGAGCTAAAATCAAAAGGACCAAAAAATCCAGCCCTCACAGTGAAGTTCTTGTATGGAATGAATCTTTCTTGTGATGAGTTGGGAATCAGAACAGGAACAAACAACAAATAATGCATGGAGCAGTTATCTTGATAGAAACAGGATTCTAAAAGAATTCTAAGGTTATACACAGGTAAACTGTAGGTCCAGGGACTTATATAGGTAAGAGTCCCTGGGCAGTGAAAACAAATAAAATTTCCTTTTGATAGGAACATTCCCTAAAATAAGAGACATCAGAGCTTTGCATGGAATTTTCATGGCACTAGAACTACCATTTGGCTGTATTTTGAGACAAACTTTGCAAACAGCCTGCACAGCAATACATTTACCATGCCCTCTCTAGGACAGTGAGCTCAGGGGAAAAAAAACAAACTGAAATGTCAGAACTTTCCCAGATGAGCATGACTGCATCATTCAAACTGCATCCCTTTGTGCCTATGTTTCTCCTGACTGAGGACTAATCACTTTACCATAAATTCTCTCCATTCCCATTGTGATCAGGGTTTTCCCAGGAGTGAGAACACACTGGATGAAGACCAAGCTTATATTGTGTAAGCAAAACCCAAGCAAACAAACAAAACCAATAAAGAGATTACAAGATAAACTATTCAATTGTTAGCTGCAAACACAGACTGTTTTCAAGAACAGAACAGCCTCAGAGTGATATATCTGCCTAAAAATAGATGAGAGAAAGCAAATGCTGCTTATGCTGTTCATTTAGTAACTGTCCCAGATCAAGGTTTTTTCTCATATTCCCTGCTCTCTTCATATTTTTGGACTAGTGTTAAAATTTTATTCATTTAACTACAGGTTACCTGCCATCTTACACATTTTTAAAAATGGGTCACAGATGATAAAATTAAAGACAAAATTCTTTCTCATGCCAGAAGAATTATTGTTCTACAGTGTCTTCAATTAGAAAAATTTGGAGTACCTTCCAGATACAAGAACTCAAACACATGTGAAGTCAGACACTGTGATTACATGCACAAGACTTACACATATTTAATCCAGACAAAATTCCAGTGTTCAAAAAGGGAACTGAAGACAAAATCCCATTCCTAATCAAAAAGTTATTTGCAATTGATACTTCTGGGAAAGGAAATATCATTTTTTTCAATGGTGATTCACAGGTTATGTCAACCACACTTCAGGGTAGGCCAAATGATCAGAGTAGTTTTTCCACATAAAATGGACTCTGTTTCTTTTGTGTGTGTGATTTTGACTTTGTTTTGGTAATATATGTCTTACTGGTTTTCACATTTTAGTTTGTTTTCATTTTTATTTCTTGTTTATTTTTATTTTTGTTTTTTTCTTGATGTGTGCATATGTTAGTTAGTGTGCATGTGTGTGTCTTCTCTTTCTGTGTCTCTCTCTGTCTCTCTCTGTGTGTATGTGTGTGTGTGTGTGTGTATTCCGTTGAAGATGATAAAATTCATAACACATATTAATGATATTTGACCAAACACTATTGTAATTCATGCAGTGGAGTATCATGAATAACTATATTCTTCATTTAGAGATTTAAAGTGAGGCTTCCTAGTTAAAGAAAGAAAATGACACAAACTTAGGTTTAAATGTCTAGGAGCCCACATATGTATAGCTGACATGAGCCTTACACAGGAGTGAAAATCATAAAGATGACAGAACCAAAAGCAGAGGATATTGCAAGACCATGATAATGCTTCCTTAACACAAGTTTATGCTTCTATTTTTGCATGTTAATCATATTCCTGCATGAGAGAAATTAACCTAAAATTAATGACTATATCCTCTACAAAATTTCCTGTTTAACATTTAAGCATTACATCAAAATACAAGATCCATTCAATATATTATTAGTTATACATTATGTATCAGATAAGTATTATTTCATGTTCTATAAGGTGAATGAAAAAACTGGGGCTGAGAATCATCTCTTCTAAGAATAATATGGATTATGAAGTTTTAGTCCTTTAAAAGTAAAGATCTTTAACTATTACACTAAACCTCTGGAAAGGTAAGCATTAGCTGAGAGTTGGAGAAGGGAATTGGAATTGAATATTACATACATAGATTAAATTCTCACCAATATCACTGTCCAAATATGAGCTCACAAGGATGACGCCAATAGACATACCAAAGTAGATTAGAAAGCCCAAGAGTCCCCAACTCTACACAAACAACTGCAGGCAACTAAGAATGTTGAGAGCAGAAGTAAAGTTCCCCAGGGAAGACCATTCCAATTAGTTACTAAATACCAAAAGGTAAGTCAAAAACATACAAGTAACATTGTACAGACTGAGAGTGTTATACATAGGAATATATACATTTACATACATGCATACAATCATATTGAAAAAAGCAGCTATCCATTTGAAAGACAGCAAGGAGTTATATGTGGGAATGCTTAAAGTGAAGAAAGAGAAAGGAAAATGTAATTATAGTATAATCTCAAATATAATAAAATAAGATTATAAATAGATTAGAAATAAAAATATAGTGGAAAAGCATTATTATCACAGCCAAATTTTATGCTATAGTAATACTTTATTTAGTAGTAAGATTCTTTTTATTAAAAAAAGAGAGTATATCTTAGATATTAGCCCTCTATTGGATATAGGATTGGTAAAGATCTTTTCCTAATCTGTTGGTTGCCGTTATGTCCTAGTGAAAGTGTCCTTTGCCTTACAGAAGCTTTGCAATTTTAGGAGGTCCCATTTGTCAATTCTTGATCTTAGAGCATAAGCTATTGGTGTTCTGTTCATGTGCTCAAGGTTCTTCCCCACATTCTTTTCTATTAGTTTCAGTGAATCTGGTTTTATCTGGAGGTCCTTGATCCACTTGGACTTGAACATGGTACAATGAGATAGGAATGGATCGATTTGCATTCTTCTACATGCTAAGTGCCAGTTGAGCCAGCACCATTTGTTGAAAAAGCTGTCTTTTTTCCACTGGATGTTTTTAGCTCCTGGTTAAAGATCAAGTGAGCATAGGTGGGTGGGTTTAATTCTGGGTCTTCAATTCTATTCCATAGATCCACCTGCCTGTCCCTGTACCAATACCATGCAGTTTTTAATCACAATTACTCTGTAGTACAGCGTAAAGTCAAGGATGGTGATTCCACCAGAAATTCTTTTATTGCTGATAACAGTTTCTGATATCCTAGGTTTTTTGTTATTCTAGATGAATTTGCAAATTTCTCTTTCCAAGTCTGTGAAGAATTGAGTAGAACCATATAACCCTATTAAAAATGGGGTACAGAAATAAACAAAGAATTCTCAACTGAGGAATACTGAATGGCTGAGAAGCTCCTACAGAAATGTTCAACATCCTTAGTCATCAGGGAAATGCAAATCAAAACAACCTTGAGAGTTCATCTCATACCAATCAGAATGACTAAGAGCAAGGACTCAGGTGACAGCAGATGCTGGTGAGGTTGTGGAGAAGAAGGAACACTCCTTCATTGCTGGTGGGATTGCAAGCTGGTACAACCATTCTAGTAATCATTTGGGAGGTTCCTCAGGAAATTAGACATAGTTCTACCTGAAGACCCAGCTATACCACTCCTGGGCATATACCCAGAAGATGCTCTAACATGTAATAAGGACACCTGCTCTGTTATGTTCAGAGCAGCCTTATTTATAGTAATCAGAAGCTGGAAACAACCCAGATATCCTTCAACAGAGGAATGGATACAGAAAATGTGGTACATTTATACAATGGAGTAATACTCAGCTATTAGAAACAATGAATTTATGAAATTCTTAGGGATTTGAATGTATCTGGAGCATATCATCCTGATGAGGTAACATAATCACAAAAGAACACACATAGTATGCACTCACTGATAAGTGGTTATTATCCCAGAAGCTTTGTATACCTAAGGTACAATCCACAAACCACAAGAAACTCAAGAAAAAGGAAGACCAAAGTTTGTATACTTCGATCCTTCTTAGAAAGGGGAACAAAATACCCATCTAAGGAGTTGCAGAAACTAACTATGGAGCAGAGACTGAAGGAAGGACAATCCAGAGACTGCCCCACCTGGGAATCCTTCCCATATTCAATCACCAAACCCAGACACTATTGTGGATGCTAGTAAGTGCTGGATGACAGAAGCCTGATATAGCTGTCTTCTGAGAGGCTCTGACAGTGCCTGACTAATACAGAAATAGAGGCTCACAGACATCCATTGGACTTGAACATAGGGTCCCCAATGAAGGCGTTAGAGAAAGGACCTAAGGAGCTGAAGGGTTTACAGCCTCTTGAGACGGACAACAATATGAACTAACTAGTACCCTCAGAGTTCCCAGGGACTAAACCACCAACCAAAGAGTACACATGGTGGGATTCATGGCCCCAGCTGTATATGTAGCAGAGGATGGCCAAGTCAGTCATCAATGGGAGGAGAGGCCCTTTGTCCTGTGAAGGTTCTATGCCCCAGTGTAGGGGAATACCAGGGCCAGGAAGTGGGTGGGTTGGTGAGCTGAGGGAAGGGGGAGAGAATAGGTTTTTTTTTTCCAGAAGGGATACTGGGAAATGGGTTATCATTTGAAATCTAAATAAGGAAAAATATCTAATGAAAATAATTTAAAGAAAAGAAAAAGAAAAGAGTATACATCCTATTTGCCTTAAATATATTATATAACCATATAGTATAGACCATTGGTTTAATAGTCTATACTTAACTAATCAATATAATCCAATTACAAACCTTCCTGTCTCCAGGACCAAACTTCAGGTATTAATGAATAGCCTTCATAAAGTAGAGAAAACATGGAAATCAAGGTGATTCTTTTTGTTATTTAACTGCCTAGCTCTCTATGTTATAACATCACATTGTTCTTTCTCTAGGTCTAAAGATGGTTGCAATAAACCTGTGCATGTGTGAGCTCAAAGGGGATCCCTTGCCAGGATTCTTAGCTTACAGCACATGTCTCTACACTAATCTCCATTCGCTCTTACTGTTACAGGAAAAAATCCTTGTAAGCAATCACAGATCTAGAATAATTTAAAACAGGAGTCTTATGCAAGAAGTGCTAAGAAAGCTGTCTTCTTTCTTAAACTTGGGGAACAGAGTAAGATTCCTTTTGTCTCTGTTGGGAATACCTATCACATTCAGCTTGGCCTGGCATTCTGTGTATGCATCTCCAAGCTCCTCTTTCCCTGTGGCTCCCTCCTACTGCAGTAGATCCCAATTCATTACTGGAATATTCATCATAAAATGCTTTCTGCAGTTAAAAATCTTGGTTAGAGTGAGTCAACATAGTTCTTATCCCACCCAGGCCAGTTTCTAACTACAGAATATTCAGTCCTGCAAGGAAAAGAAAAAAAGAAAACAGAAAAAAAAAAAGAAAAAGAAAAGAGAGCTCTCATAAGTAATCAAAATTAGTGTGTTCACAACTACTAAAAATGTAGTTTCTGATTGTTTGTATTTTTCTTTTAATTCCTACCAACTCTAGAATAGATAACTGGGAATGCTAGTATATGCCTATAATCCAAACTTTGGTAAGTCTGGGATAGGAGAACTACATGCTTCAGACCAGGACTGTCTAGAACACATTAGTCCATGTCTAAACAATGCTAACACTAAACCAAAACAAAACAAAAAAACTAGAAAAAAAGCTCAAGATACTATGTGACATAATTACTATTATTTATATGTATTAAATAAAGATTGAAAAGCTAAGGAAAGTTGATCAAATCCTTTGGGTACTTAAGTCATGTGACAAGTCCACAGCATAAACCATGGACTACAGTCTTCAACTCTCAATATTATCCATCCTATCATGTAGCACATATGTGATTATAAAAGCAATAATAAACAACAAAATTTTTGGAGAGTAATGATCAGTTATCCATTATGATTAATTTCATTTTTATAAACTTCTCATCTTTAAACATAATTTTATAATCACTAATAACTTTAGCTCAAAAGAATAAGAAACTGTATATTTTAAATGAAAATATCAAATATGTTCCAAAAATACTTATAAGTATCTTTTTTCTTTTAAATTGAATTCTTTTATGTTTTAGATACCAAAGAGTTGTTCAGATACCAAGTGCTTATTCATGCAGAGAAATCATAGAACTCTGAAATAATAAAATAAAACCTTTCTAAAAGATACACATGATGTTTTAACCCAAAGCTCTGATATTTAAAGTTCTTGAAATGTTTGAAAGAGCACTACATTTAAATATAGAAATGTGGGCCTGGCGAGATGGCTCAGCAATGAGAACATTGACTGCTCTTCTGCAGGTCCTTAGAATTTCAGCAACCACATGGTGGTTCACAACCATGCTTAATGAGATCTGACGCTCTCTTCTGGTGCATCTGAAGACAGCTACAGTGTATTATGCCGGAGCAAGCGGGGCCATTCTGAGTTCAATTCCCAGTGCCACATAATGGCTCATGGCTATCTGTACAGCTACAGTGTACTCATACACATAAAATAAATGAATAAAAGATTTCACTTGAAAAAGAATATAATTATAAAAAGAAATAAAAAATAAATATAGAAATGTGAAGTCTGGTCACCAATCCATTTTAATTTTGGCTACATATTTTACTTTTCTGAACTCATTTTCACTCATTGATGAAAATGCAATAGTCATATTGGGTTCTTCCCCTTAGGTGAGATGTAAGAGTCAGATAAGAGGTCTAAGGAAGAACTTTATATATAATAATATGCATTTGTTCTTGGTTGCAAGGTCAAATATGATGTGAAAAAGAAATATAAAATTCTAAAAATAAAAAATTCATTAATTTTAAGTAACATGCCATTATTTTGTATTGTAAAATAAACTTGTAGGAAGGATTTAGGTATTTGTGCTTAAAGATGGACACTAGGAGAACCCAGAATGTTAATCATGAAGGGTTGTTCATTCAAGGGAAAAATAATATATCCATTATCTGCCAGGAAGGCCAAGAACACATGTATTTACTAGAATGATGACTTTTTCTCTAACTGTAAGGCTACATATTATTCCAACACTGAACCCTTCTCCCGACCCTTATTGTATACTTGATTTTCTTAGTCAATCTACAGATCTTATCTTTATGGATTTTACAAAGAGTTTTGAGGTAATCATGTCTGATCTGTATTTAGGTTACTTTATTTCACAAAGAGATCTATATTTACTTTATTGCAAATGTGGACCTGAGTTAATTATTAGCAGAATAAATTTTCACCAAGTTATTTTGTGCTTAGACAGGACTAAAATAAACTACTTAGAGGTCAATTTTGAACTAACATCAGTTCTTAAGTTTCTTTGAGCATAATTACCTCCTTGTCTCCCATGGAGACATGCTTCTCCGAAGCACAAAATTATAGTATAAAGTTTTGTTTTAATTGTATTATTATTATTTGTTAATTTCTTAGTGTGGTTAATTTATAAATTCGTAAACTCATAAATGTATAAATGTATCTAGAAATAAGCATGTATAAAACTATACTGTCATCATCTGAAGGACTTGAAATTTATCACTCGTGTATTAAGGGATCTTGTATAAGTAACTTTTATTCACCTGATAAAATTGTTGCCAAAGCTTATTGCCTCAGTCTGCTAACCTGGCCCTAGCCCTGGAAGATTCTAGTCTCTGTAAGATCTAATCCAGGTGTAATGTTTTTAGCCTTGAGACTTGCTGTTGATAGTTCATCCTTTCCTAGTTCTTTCTGAAGTCTGGCTACCTGTCAGCTCAGCTCTTCTGTCTCAAAACTCCTCTCCAAACTTCTGGGCTAATAACCACTTATCAGAGAGTGCATACCATGTGTGTTCCTTTGTGATTGGGTTACCTCACTCAGGATGATATTCTCCAGATCCATCCATTTCCCTAAGAATTTCATAAATTCATTGTTTTTAATAACTGAGTAGTACTCTATTGTGTAGATGTACCATAATTTCTGTATCCATTCCTCTGTTGAGAGACATCTGGGTTGTTTCCAGTTTCCGGCTATTATAATTAAGGCTGCTAGGACCAATAAGTGAGAGAGTGTGGGGTAGCATGCAGGGGGAGGGAGGAGGCAACAGGGGTTTGTTCTTGATGTTTTTTTGTTTTTGTTTTTCCTTTGAGGGGAAACTGGGAAAGGAGAAATCATATGACATGTAAATAAAGACATTATCTAATAAAAAAACCTCTCCTCTCCATACTACCTTTTAAATTTGGTTTCTTTCTTGGCCTCTGACTTAATTGTTCCTCTTGATCTTGTACTAACCTTGGCAATATGCTCTAATCTTATGACTCCTTTTCATTCTCTGGTATGTTTTTTCTTCACCTTCATCTAGCTTGTTCTCTGTAACCTGTCTGTCTATGAGTGTCTCAGTAAAACTGCCTCCTCTCCTTTCTTTTTCTCTCTGTGCTATTTTCTATTAAGTAGCCTTCTTTTCCCTGTCTTCTTAGTAGTTAGTCATAACCTTTTTTGTCAAATCTGACTCTGATTCATCATTTTTTTCTGCCACTCAATTGGACATCACTTTCAAACATGGGTGCTTTCTTCTACAAATTAATTTTAACTTCACTATTTGGGATTAAGTGTGTGTACTAAGGGTATGTCTGTATTCAAGTAAGAGGGGTTAAAGTTTTATGCTAATGACTCCACCTCACCATAAATAGAAACTAGGTTTTGTTTTGTTTTGTTTTATAGTGTTATCAAATATCCTGCAACAGGTAATATTGTGATAAAAATACAGTCATAAAGAAGATGAGAAGACAAAATATTCATGATATATCATTTGTTATTCAAAAATGCATTCTTTTTAAGAGCATTCTAATGGCATTTTTTACCTCTGCGTTCCTTACTGTGTAGATAACAGGATTTAACAAGGGTGTGATGATAATATAAAACACTGATATTGCTTTATCCATGGGAAAGGTTGCCACTGGTCGCATATACATAAAAATACATGGCACAAAAAACAATACAACAACTGTGATATGGGAGCCACAGGTAGAGAGGGCCTTTTTCCTCCCTGCAGGGCTATTTGTCCTCAAGGAGTAGAGAATGACCACATAGGACATCAACAGCATCGTGAAGGTGATCACGGGGATTACACCACCATTGGCAGCAACCAGGAGACCAAGAAGAAAAGTGTCAGTGCAGGCAAGTTGTAGCAAGGGGAAGATGTCACAAAAGAAGTGATCCAAGATATTGGGGCCACAGAAGGGGATCCAGAGAGTAACAAGTATCTGACCAAAAGAATGTAGAAAACCCACTATCCAACATATTCCCACTAGAAGACAGCACGTTTGGTGGTTCATCCTGGAGGCATAGTGCAGAGGTCTACAGATGGCCACATAGCGGTCATAGGCCATGACCACAAGAAGGACAATCTCTGAAGCTCCTAAGAAATGTTCAACAAAAAGTTGCAATATGCAGCCACTGAATGAGATGGTTTTTGTTTCTGATAGCAAATCTGCCAGCATCTTAGGGATTGTGCAAGAGGAATAACATGCATCTATCAGAGATAAAAAAGCCAAGAAAAAGTACATTGGGGAGTTCAAAGACTGGCTACAGAAGACAGTCCCCACAATGAGCAGGTTTCCTGTGACAGTAATGATGTAGGTGACGAATAACACAAAAAATAGAATTCTCTGAAGCTGGGGATTCTGTGTTAGTCCCATGAGTATGAATTCAGTCACGTTCATTCTCTTTTCTCTCAGTTGTATGCTGGTAGGCATCTCAGGAGTGCTGGTTTAGCCTAGAAAAAGATATTACTAGCCTAGAAAAAGATATGGTTTCAGTTAAGAACAAAACATTTTAACCATATAAGTTATTTTGTTTTATGCTATACCGAAGGGAAATGCTTTATACCATATATTTCATAAAAAGAAATTAGAATTAACCATCTTATGAGGATTTTTATTTGAAGCCAAATTCCAATAAAATACTTCATTAAAGAACTGTTTTTTAATTTCTAAGTTTAATTCCTATTTAGTCTTGGCTAGCATATTCATACTTATCAATGCAAAATGATTTTTTTTTTTTGGTTTTTTGAGACAGGGTTTCTCTGTGTAGCTCCAGCTGTTCTGGAACTCACTGTGTAGACCAGGCTGGCCTTGAACTCAGAAATCTGCGTGCCTCTGCATCCCAAGTGCTGGGACTAAAGGAATACACCACCACCTCCTGGCCTACAAAATGAATTTCTTAAAGAAATTATATCATGTTATAGATTGTTTGTAATCTTGATTGTGTGTGTGCATGTGTGTGTGTGTTTGTATGTGTGCACATGCACATACTAAGACTTATTTAGGTGTAATACAATCTTAATATTTGTTTAACAGTTAATTTTGGGGTCATTTATATATATTTATTAATTATCTCTAGCAAATGAATATACAGTAGTAGAAAATAAAATCAAGCTATTTCCCTTCTCCATAGAGACTGGAGATAGAAAATTTAAGAAATAGCATTATATAAAATATATGTTTATAGCAGTTTTCCTGAATATAATATGGCAAGAGTAGCCAAATGATTCTTAATAAATAATCATATTCAGAATAGTGCTCAAAACTTCATTAATATGGAATTCATAACTAGTATTAGCAACAGTGAAGAGACAGTTAAGATGATATCTAAAATGAGTCTTCAGATAGAAATATCATGGAAAATCCCTGTGGAATGAGTAGCTAAAGTCAATAACCTATGGAATGAATAGAGTTAAAGTCAATGACCTGGGGGATAGACCTGGTCAAAGTACACTTAGGTGGTATACTTTGGTTGGTAAGTTGGTTCGAGATCTTGTAAGCCTTTAGATCATTGCATAGGGCACGATTTTATTATATATGACAAATTAGCCATTGCCAAATTTAATACAATACAAAATAATACAATCTGACTTACTTGTCATTTGAACTATTCTGTACAAAGAACAGGATATGGATAACACAAGAAGCTAACTAGTTGAGGTATTATCTTTACTATCCAATTTAAAGAACATGGTGTTTTAAACCAGGGTAGTAGCAAGAAAAATGTTTCTATTCACATGAACTTTATACTAGAAAAGGTATTATGAAGTTTTAACTTTGTACTAACAGAGAAGACTATTGTTACTGAGATAAACTAGGGTTAAAACCTCCTCCAGCATAGCCTACATTTTCATTTGAATTTACTAAGTACAAGATTTATTTATGTTGATTGATTCTTAATGTTGTTTGTATTCTTGTGGATGAGATAAAACGGATAATGTGGTGAGCCTGTTCAATATTACTTAGCAGTCTTCAAGCATAACCTTATGTTGAAATGAAGAACAAACATATTTCATAAAATATGTTTAACCTAAAAACCTGAACATTTTCTGTAAAATCAAGATAATTGACCAAATGGGCCACTTCGAGAATGACAGGGAAACAAGTTCATTAGCACAAAGAAGGTATAAAGCTGACAGTTCTCATATAATCTATTTATCCTGTGATGAAATTTTTAGAAGAGTTGCACTGTAACTACTTACTGTGAAAACTGAAAACATGACCTCATGCATGTGTTGTCTGAAACCACATCTATACTCAGAAACTCAGAAAGCTCCATAAAAGACTAGAGCTCCTGCTTATAATTTCTTTGCCTCTTTTATTCATAAACATGTATCCTTTTATGTTGTCTTCTTTAACAACATGACCATTGACAAAATGTTTAACATACTTGCAGAAGATTTACTAGTTATTCTTTTTTCAGTACATAGTTAAAATGTAGTATTTTTGTAAAAAATAAGCATGAATGCCACATGGGATTTTCTGGAACAAAGCAATGCATATACTTACAAAGGTTGTTTCTCTCTGATATTTTTCCCTTTGAACTTAGTTTTCTTCTTCACTCAGCAACAATTTCTCTACTCTATAAATTTTCAGCCCCTCATTGTCACCATTTTCTTTTAATGCTTCCTGATAATTATACTGAAGATAAAATGGAGACTAAAATTAAGAAATTGTATGCTAACTGCACAATCTAGAAGATGTCACCTGGGCTTCCTCATAAAAAACACAAATATTGCTATAAAAAGAGATTTAGACTTTTGGAATAATAAGACTGCAATTCTTTTCTGTATTTCAACAATATTGCCATGTCCCTTTGGGCAGAAAGGTATCCTTAGTTTGAGTTTCTTCAGATCCTACATCTTCATCCAATTATTGTGGCATTTTCATGAATCCCATCTCATGGAGTTATACACAAAAGGCTGTATGACTTTTCCTATTATGTTGATAGGGAAATGTAATATAGAGAACGTAAACCAGGAAGAACATATCTCAGCAACACAAACTCAGGTCTATCTACTTTAAGTCTTGATCTTGACTTGGTCCCATAGAATTTCATATGCAACAACTCACCTAGACAGGTTCTCTGTTCCTAAGAGCAGCTTCCAAGTAAACCCCTAAGAAGACTCATTCTCATCCTAACTCCTTGAAAAAGCGATTGGAAAACACTTGAGAATTTGAAATACATAACTACCTATAATCCTATGAGAATTTCTCACTTCCATTCTCAGGAGAATTTAGAAATATCAACTTATTTAGTTTGCAGCTTTACTTAATAATGTATGACTATCCCCATTTAAAGAGCATTCCATATCTAGCCTAAGGTTATCACTGAAAGAAAATATAAATTATACATACATTATTTTGAAGCCACATCTACATTTACTACACAATATCTTTATAACATAATTATGTTTTCTCCAACTGAGACATAGAAGCACTAGGCTTCTACTAAGATTATTTTGCTTACCCAGAATATTATAACTAAAATGACAAAAAATTTCAATCAAATTTCTAATGTTTCATTTGTCCTCTTGTCTGACCAATTTAAGATTTCTCTGAACTTCAAACACCAGAAATTGATGGACTGTGTCTTTATTTC
>NW_022196897.1:74820370-74844803 GCF_008632895.1 Mastomys coucha | reverse complement strand
TGCATTTCTCTTCTCTTTCTTTCTTTCTTTCTTTCTTTCTTTCTTTCTTTCTTTCTTTCTTTCTTTTTGTCTTTCTTTCTTCCTTTTTTCTTCCTTCCTTCCTTCCTTCCATCCTTTCTTTCTTTCTTTCTTTCTTTCTTTCTTTCTTTCTTTCTTTCTTTCTTCCTTTTTTCTTTCTTTCTGCCTTCCTTCCTTCCTTCCACCTTTTCTTTCTCTCTTTCTTTCTTGTTTTTTTGTTGTAGCATTATCTTACTGTGATCAGAGTAACCTCAAGCTCATGATGATACTGCTTCATCCTCCTAAGTGGCTGTGACTATAAGCTCAAGCCATTGTGTAATGCTTATGTTTCATTTTACACTTAATAATCACCTGTATTTATTATTGCTTTCCATTGAGTTATTTGAGAATTTAAGTATATGGCAGAGCAGACATTTGAAATATCAGACCCTACCCCCAGAGACACATGTCTTCCAAGAAGAACAAACTATCTAATTCTTCCTGAACAATTCCACAAACTGGGAAAAAGTATTCTAGTATATAAGTCCATGAGGGACATTCTCATTCAAACAGTCATAGGTAGGGATACAATGCAAGAAGAAAAAGTGGACATGTATTTGCCACTCAAGAGGGGAAAATATGTAGATAAAATAAACCCTTCTTAATTTGAGGGTGCAATGAATTCACCTTGTTCTTATCTTTCCAGGATCCTCCCTTTTCAGGACCAATAAATTGTCCTCACTTTTATTGCTGACACTTGGAGAACACTAATTAAATGTGTGTGGCCACAGATATATGAGTGCCCCTTCTTACATATCTTCAGGCATTTCTTTCAATGCCTGTAATTGTGACTAATACGTTGCAGCTGCATAGGTCTGTTTAATTGCCTCATACTCTTGGAAGCTTGAACAGTGTTTTCTCAAACCATAGATGCCATACTGCAGGAAAGAAAATTTTAAATCACATCCAGATTAAAGCATTTAAATTCGGTGTCCTAAGCAGATAATGCCTGCAGTGATAAAGGTTCACTCTCAGCATCTGAGATGCAACCAAGGGCTATTATCAATAATGTTTAACATTAGCTTTTAGGAGTTACTTGGTCTATGTTGACAAATCATTCACAAGGAAGTTTCTCACACCTGGTACTAGTGTTTTTGTTAGTTTGTGATCTTTTCAGGAAAACTGCTAGCCAAAGTGTCTTGCCTTTATAATTTATATATCAATAACTCTATCTGCCTATCTGGATTTACATACACACACATATATAGATTATATATTAATGTACATATATTATGTTTAATTTTAAATAAGTATAAAATATGAATTATTAGTTCCTATCAAACATCCTTAGTGCTATTTGTTCTTATCTTTCATTCTGTATTACTTCACCTCTTTCCTCACTAATTGGAGCCTCATTCCTATTTTTATTCAATTTCTCCCTTCATATTACCTGAATCCATTCCTCTCCTCACACCTTCCCCATGGTCCCCTTATATTTTTCTGATTTTTGCATTTATTCCATGTTGCATATTTATATTTGAGGATTTGGAGCCAGGAACTAGAGATGGAGAAAAGCATTCAGTATTAATCTCAGCCACCTTTCTAATGCTCTGAGTCAAAATTTTCTCTTACCTTTCCTGTTACTCTGTTCAATTTTTCATATTGTTAATGAAATCATTTAACCCTTAGCTTCAGGAAAGCCACCTTATTAAAGATTTTTTTTTAATTTGTCTTAGGCAAAAAAAAAAAAAAAATTAAGAACTTGACCATTTCGGAGTCTGTAATATTCTAAATGTTTTCAATTAGAAAAGCAAACAACCATTGTTCTTTTTCTAGGACCAAATATCAACAAGCAAACAAATAAACCAGAATCCAAAACAAAAAATTATATTAATGCTCTGCGTTTACAATGTTGCAACTAATTTGCACACACTGCAAATAACTTGTTTATAGATATACTGTGAAGTGTTCTGAGAAGAAAGCATCTCAACTTTAGCAAATATGAGCTTCACAGTTGGTTAGTGGTTTTACCTTACCATTAGCCAAAGGTGGGAACAGTATTCCCAGACCTTTCTGTTACTATTTTCCTCCTCACTGGTGAGGAGGGTATTTAGAGGGTTCATTCTTTTAATTGCACTACCTCTGAGATAGGGACACAGTGGGGCCAGTAGTATGGCTTAGCTGCTAACAAGGGATTTTCGTCAAATGTAAAGTGTTAAGCTTGATCTCCAGGACACATGGTACAAGGAGTAAGTTGACTGGTGTATTTTTTCATCTGATCTACAGGTGACTTCTACCCCACACATGTGTACATTCAAAATAAATAAATAAAATATGCAGTATGGGGTTGTTAGTGAGGCTCATTATACTCACTGTGAATAGATTTATGAAGTCATGTTTGAACTTATAAACTTCATTGAATAGAAAATGAATACATGTAGGTTCATTTTTCAAACTTTGTACTGTCATATATTAAGTAAATAGTACTGAGTTTTATTTTCAAGAACATTTTCATTCCAAATGTAATGTACTTTGGTCATTATCCCTCCATACTCCCTGTCCTAATTATATTTCTGTTGCTGTTTAAAAAAAAAAAAAGAGGACCCCCAAAAGGGATTATTTGCCTAAAGTGTTACATGCATCATTGTGGGTAAGTAAAAGCAGAAAATTGAAGGAGCTGGTCACATCCACAGTCAAGAGCAGAAAAAAAAATACATGTGTGTGTACCAGTTCTCAGCTCTCTACATTGATAGACTGTGACCTAAAACAGGGGATTGAGATCTCCCATTGTCATGGATTGGCAGGATTAATACAGTAAAAATGGCCATCTTGCCAAAAGCAATATGCAGATTCAATGCAATCACCATCAAAATTCCTACTCAATTCTTCACAGACTTGGAAAGAGCAATTTATAAATTTATCTGGAATAACAAGAAACCTAGGATATCAAAACTATTCTCAACAATAAAAGAACCTCTGGTGGAATCACCATCCCTAACTTTAAGCTTTACTACTAAGTTTGTAGTTTTTTTAGAATTTATACTAGGTCTTAGCTAAGAGTTTGCCTTGAGTACTACAAAATGTTCGATCATGGGTTTTTGAATAGTTTTATAACTGTTTATAATTTGAGAACTAATGGAGCTGAATTTAATGCATAAGAGATGAATGTATGCCGAGTCTGACATGGCTGTGTAAGGGGAGGTGTGATACACAGATCCTGACCGCAGTATCAACAGGCTGTTGATCCCCGTGATTCCTGTGTACTGATGACTGCTATTGGCCTGAAAGTGATCTACTGTCTCTTCAATTTTACTTTCAATCTGAGGAATACACTTTCCCCATTACTCAGAGCTATTCATTTCAATAATCTGCAGTTCTCAGGAATGAGGAATGGAGGTGGTCATGAGGCTGTGGAGGATGAGGAACACGCCTTCCACTCGGCCACTGGGGCCATGGGAAAGGATCTAGACAACATAACCACAGAGGCCATACAAGCCTAAATGGTCCTTTGTAAGAATATTTCATTGCCAGACTTGGCATTGAATTTGGAATTATGAGGAGATACATATGGCTTCTGGTCCAATGACTGCTGCATTAATTAGCCAATGTGAACTTGAGGACATTGTGGCTAGAGAGTTAAAGTAGTCTCAAGAAAAACAGGTATAGATAGATAAAGAAGGAATTTATAGAAAACAAGTAAATGATAAATAGGTTTATTTTTTGTAAGAAAGGCTTGTATGATTTAGGAAAAAATAGTATTAGAAGGAGAGTTTATGTAGCTATGGAAATACTAGAATGAGGAAACAAAGAGAAAAGAATTAAAAGATGATGTATAAGCATAGAAAAAGTTAGTACTTTGTTCTCCTGGCTACCTGAAAATTGGAGATGATAATGCAGAGGAAGATCTTAGAGAGAGCTAGCTGCTTTTTTTTTTTTTTCTTGGTTTTTTGAGACAGGGTTTCTCTGTATAGCCCTGGCTGTCCTGGAACTCACTCTGTAGACCAGGCTGGCCTCGAACTCAGAAATCCGCCTGCCTCTGCCTCCCAAGTGCTGGGATTAAAGGCGTGCGCCACCACCGCCCGGCATGAGAGCTAGCTGCTTTACTTGCATAAATTTTAAAACTTTGTAAGAAACTGTTTTAACTTTAGTAGTCTGCCACCTTTCTGTTCTTACATGAAATTGGTTACTAAAAACTATTGTCTGCAGTATCAGGAAACCACAAGAGCTATACCCAGCTACCCATGAAGAACAGTCTGTGCAAAAACCATGAGAAAATGTCCCTTTGCTTTGTGTTTAGTTAGAGTTCTAAGGAAGCAGGGGTAGGAATTAATGATAAAAAGTTTTGTTTATAATTATTCAGTATAATTTTCTAGCAAAACACCAAACCACATACTTCATTATACTATCTAACACTTCATATCTAATTTGACATGAACTTCTTCTTGTTTTTGCACTGAGATATAATTGGATTAGAAAGCCAACAAGCCAGCATATATGCAATTTATGCCAAGCTACTTTGCTTTCTCAATCATGGTGAACTATATTCACTCAAACTATCAGAAAAAAATAAACACAACTTTTTAAAAATGCTGTTTTTATGATTTTTGACATAACATTTAGAAAGTATAATAAGGGGAAATTTCCACTTGGCCATTCTTTTACCTCCCCAAGCCTTTGTAAAAACATGAAGCCCTCTGGTAAGTTTATTCTGATCACCCCCCCCTAAATTACAAGCAAGCCCTGAGCTCTAACTATAATTACCTCTACTCTACAATGCTCATTTTCATGGAACACATACACAAAGTATTTATCAATTTACTTGTAGATAGATTAATTTTATTTTCAATTTTACTTACAGGAAATTCAGATCACCAGGCAAGAAAAACTATGCTCTGTATTTCATATATGGCAAAGGGGACATAATAGTTGCTTGAGTCATATTAATTGAAATAATGTATCAATGTATAGAAAACAAACATAACCAGAGGATGGAAAACAGTATAATCATATCTAGCTTATGGGTGGTAATAAATAAATTAAAATAAATCTACAGTGGACTTCAAATCACTCAATTACTTGAAGAATATTCAAAATAATTCCAAATCATCATATTATATTTTACAAACATTTCAAAAATTTAAATATTAAATCACAATGAATTTGGAAACTTTACCTCAGGAAAAATGATTATGCTTTTGCTATAGTTTAATAAAATGGCTTAGGAAATGCTCTTAATCTTGGAAGCCAAACACTAGTCTAATATTCAAGAAATTTCTTTTCTGCTTATTCTTTGTTTTGACATTCTAATAGTGTGTTTTGTGGGAACAAGGCATAAAGGGGTTCTATTTACTGATAAGCACTATAGTGAATACTCCATTCTTTAGTGAATAATTTCTATCAGATGCCTTGAAATCTCCTTTCCTTTGCTGGAAGGACAACAAAAGTACATCTCTTGCACTCAGTCCTGTTATCTTGTTGTAAACTGGGAACATTCTGAAAAGAGTTGAAAAGATAGAATAGACAGCTATCTTTTATGTTATTGTCTCTTCATCACTTTCTATTTGTTTCATATGCCAAAATGTTCACAGCTTTATTCCTTCTATGCCCAAAAATGGAATATTTCACCAAGTAAAGTATCACCTTGTTCTGACCCCAGGAAAAATCTCACCCTTGAGAATGTTCTATTTAGCTGGTTAGTGAAAATGTATTAAATATGGATCTTCATTAGTATAGGACCAGCCTCAAGGGATTAATCTGGAATGAGGCAAGTCTGCCTCAAGTGAACATCCTGTGCTCTCATAGCCTTCGAATGTACCCAATGAAGAACAGAAATCCATCACTTTTCTCCAAATAAGTGGAACGAAACATTCTAGTTTTATCCACAAACACATCATCTGGAAATAGAAAAGGAATATGAAATGAATTAGTAAGTTCTACCTTGACTTTCTTTGCTATTTATTTGTGAGGCAGTATGTCACTTAATGACTTAGAAAGGTTATTTCTCTCTTAGATTCAGAAAGTCTTAAAGTCCCTTCTTTAATTCCTCCTATTAGCACAATAAAAGTTCCATGTCTACATGTAACATTTGAATAATTTGGTGACCTCCCTCATTGATAAAGTTTTCCATGTTGTTAGAAAAAATAAGCTAGGATAATTAAAAGGTTCTTAGCTTCTCTGAGGAAGTTTGCTTTATATGATTGAAATGTGGATGATCACACATTGCCCTGTAGCATGCATAGCTGAGAATCTTAACCTGTTCCCCATTTCTAAAGAGCTGAAAAAACAATCTTCTCAATATGGGGATTAATATTTCATGTTTAGATCTCATCATTGTATGGAACTGGAGCACAAAAACTAGTTTTAAAATATGGTAAGTAATCTCCCCTTGATTTGTTCCAAAGTATTGAAATGTTTTCTGGATATGACAGGACCACTGGTTCATGAACTCATGGCAGTTTTTATTGCCAGCACAAGATCAACCAAGCATTCTAAAATGGAGTGCGAAGGGCTTCATAAGGATGGAGTCCCTATCCTTAATTGTGAAGCTGTAGGCACAAAATGGTTTCCAGAGAAGGGACAATCTGTTTTCTTTAACCGTGTGGTTTCTGGTAGATCAATCAAGTTCCAGTATAGCTATAACTATATTGGCAGTAAAAATTGGGTCAAAAGCTTATGAAGTTAAGTAAAATATGAAGTGAAGTTGAGAGGTATAGAAATATAAGGCCATATCTTAGATAAATTAAGGGAGAAATTGACTATTATCAATTATCAAGGAATTAACATTTTGTGATATGACAACTTTTATTAAATTAAATACCTTGAGTAAAGACACATCAACATACTACTATAAAAATATGTCATTCTTTCAGTCTCAGTACTTGTTTGCTTAGTCTGTGGTGTTTATTTTCTGAGCTTTTCAGTTAATACTTGTGCTCTTCTTGAATTGGATCAAGTACTTTTAGTCTAAGTTTGAATACTTGTGAATATTTAAAAAATAAATAAGCAAGTCTCTAATATATAACTATCAATAAAAATACTATCCAGAAGATGCTTACCAGCATTGTTTGTTTTGTTTGGTTGATTGATTTGCTTTGTTGTTACTCCAAATTCATTGTAATCAATATTTTGCAATAATTGTTTTTAAATTGTTTTCCATACTGCCTAACTTCATGTATCTTTTTATGTTTTCCTCTCTTGATTTATGTATCTCTTTCTCTTTTATGTTTCATTTATCATATCTTTTTTTACTTATTTTTTTACGGTCCAGTCATTATCCCCTTCCCATTCAGACTTCTGACAGTTCTTCATCTTAATAAATTATTTTAGTTAGTTAATTAGTTTCTTTATTTTAAGTCAAAGCCTTACTTTATAGACAGGCTGAGGTCAAGCTTGCAAACCTCCTTCCTGCCTTGGTCACCTGAATGCTAAGATTTCAGACATGAGTTAAAATGGCATTTCTTTTGTGATATTTGTCTCTGATGCCTGAAAAGAAAATCAAACCTATTTATTTCCCTGACAGTTGTAATACTAGACAACATTATATATGGATGACTAATTTAACTTAGGAAATATACATTCCTAACATTTTTGGATGTACTATAGCACAACTTCTAAATGTTTCAATATGTAAGAATATCTACTATGATCTATAGTGACAATGGTCACACAGAATAGGTAATGCCACTAATTTGCACACTTTCATGATGACAGTCATGTCATCAATGACTGGAAGACACTACTTCTCTCTATAGTACACTTATATAATTGTAACCTCATCACTTTATTTCTGTCAAATTCTTTGAAGTTGGTTGTGCTTCCCCTTCTTCTTAGAGCTTTGATTTTTGAGAATAGAAACCTAAGCAAATATTTACATTAATGGCATGTTTTAAGATTTTAGTGATTAATTTAGGTATGTCATTGAAAGATCATAGTGCATTGTAGATAGTCTATATACTCAAATTAAATCCTGAGGGGAAAATAATGACAACCATGCATACATATACAAACGCACGCATGCACACACACATACACGCACACTCACACACACACACACATGCACACAATACACTCAAGAAGATGTTTACTATAGAGAGAGAGAGTGAGAGAGGGAAGGAGGCATGGAGGGAAAGAGAGAGAGATGTTTACTAGAGAGAGTGAGAGAGGGAAGGAGGCATGGAGGGAGAGAGAGAGAGAGAGAGAGAGAGAGAGAGAGAGAGAGAGAGAGAACCCACAGACAAATTTCTTGGAATCCCAATCCAAGCTACAGCACTCAATAGCTTTGTTACACTGAAGATTGTAGAAATAATTCCACATTTTAAATTAAACATATATCTTAAAGAATAAGCCAGTGCTAATGAATCATGAAGCTGAGATGGTTTGCAGAAGTCACATAAGATCCTGAAGTTTATGATTCTAGGACTGTGCTCTCTGAACTCTGCCTTCAATTGTCCCTTCTTCTTTCCTTTGGACTTTTGTTCCTGCTGCTCTCTCTGTGGGGAGTCACACCAAGCCTTTCTTTCTCTTCATGATTATATTTGTGTGAGCCTTAAGTCACCATTTTTCTTTCATTGCTTCAGTTCATTTATTTCTATTTGCTCTATTTTTACTCTAGGAGTCTCTTACAGTCCAAAAGTAAGTCTAAAACCTTGTGAACCAAACTACTCTTCGCTTGAATAAATATTTTCAGAGTAGCCTGACAAATGAATGATTATTTATTTTCTAAGGAGTGGTAGAAAGAAGAGGAATAGAAGCAGCGAAAACTACAACTAGAACATATAGGATTAAAAATATTTTCAATAAAAGAAAAAAGCCAATTTACTGAATTTTCTTACACAAAAATCATAACATGCTGCAATATGCTAGGCTCATTATATTTTTAAACAGTGAGCCTAAGTCCCTTTATTTTTCAAAATAACCCTAACCACTCATAAATATCAAGGCTATTTGTACATTAACAACTAACATAAGCACAAAGGAGCCCTTGAACTTCTGCTCATTCTGGGTCTAACTTGCAAGTGCTGGGGTTATAATCATGTATCACCATACAGTCCTTTATGAATAAATTTCAATGAAGAAATTATTCTATCATAATGTCCAGCAATACAGTGGCTCAGTATGAGAACTAATGACTTAAAAGACCAATATTGATTGATTTTAAACCATACTTCATTTTAGGTTCTACAGCTCTGAGGTGGAATGCTAAGCACAAGATAAATGGGAAATCAAAACAATGTAACAGAGTTCATACTTTTGGGTCTTACAGAGAACCAGAACCTTCGGAAACTGTTTTCTGCTGTATTTTTAATCATGTATGTTGTAATGGTGTTGGGGAATATGCTCATTATGGTGACCATGATGAAAAGCCAGAGTTTAAGATCACCTATGTACTTTTTCCTCACTTTTTTATCTCTAGTAGATGTCACATTTTCTTCTGTCATTGCCCCAAAACTGATTTTAGACTCCCTTTCTGAAAATACCATTATCTCATTTGAAGGATGTATGGCCCAGCTCTTTGCAGAACATTTCTTTGGAGGTGTGGGGATCATTTTACTTATTGTAATGGCCTATGACCGCTATGCGGCCATCTGTAAACCTCTTCACTACATGAACATCATGAGTCCTCGGATGTGTTGTATTCTGTTAGCAGGAGCTTGGATAGGGGGATTAGCACATGCAACTATTCAGCTTATTTTTATATATCAAATACCTTTCTGTGGTCCTAATATTATAGATCACTTTTTATGTGATTTGTTTCAGCTGCTGACATTGGCTTGCATGGATACCCATACACTGGGTCTCATTGTCATCTTCAACAGTGGGGTGATGTGTATGGCTATCTTCATTATTCTAATTGCCTCTTACATAACTATCTTGTGTTCTCTGAAGACTCATAATTCTGAAGGGCGACGCAAAGCCCTCTCCACCTGTGGCTCCCACTTCACAGTGGTTGTGTTGTTCTTTGTACCATGTATTTTCTTATATGTGAGGCCTGTGTCTTCCTACCCCATAGACAAGGCCATGGCTGTGTCAGATTCAATTGTCACACCCATGCTGAATCCTTTGATCTACACATTGAGGAATAAAGAGGTGAAAAATGCTATGAAGAAACTTTGGAGGAAATAGGAGACTTTTCTTTCCAAGTAACTTTTTGCTAAACATCATGTATATCATAAGAAAAATACAGTTTCAGAAATGAACAACAAATAAAATTGCCCATCTCTCCCTGGAAACCAGGGTTGGTGTTTTATGTTTATAACAATATGAAATTTTCTGCTATGATTTAGACTATCTAAAGTATATGATTTATCAATTTTCCTGTATTGTGCATTCATTTGGCTTCCCAAAATCTTTACAGCTCGTTTTTGTTTTAGAATTCTGTTGATTCACCTTTCTTCTGCCTTTGTCTCTAAATATATGGTGTTCCCCAATACCTCCCCTCATAGATATCAACCACATTATATTTTTGTGCTGCCCTTAGAGCTACATTAATCTTTGATTCTTTGGATGTGTGCCTCTGTAATATATGTGTGCCCATTATTATAACTTAAAACATGGAAAAACATAAATGTAATATAAAATGTCATATAGAATCATTCAGAGGAAAAAAGAACACATAGTTGGATGGTTGAGGGATAAAGTATGGGCGTTTTACCGGTCTGAAGATGGCTAAAGTACAGGACATATTTCTATGAAACAGTGCTTGTTAATACATCAATGTGTCCAATGAATATTGAAAGAAAACATTGACTGAGTGTTGTTTTCCAGTAAACTGGCCTGCATCAGCACTGTATAATTCTTTCATTTATGTTGTAAGTTTTATATGTACAATGAGGATGAAACACTGACTCTGCCATCACGGACAAATGTTCAACCACTGAGCTGTGGCCTCAGCTAATGATATTCTTTATCTGAATATCTCTCTTTACTTAGTATAATGAGCAATAATATGTTATCACTACTATCTAAATAAACAAGTAATTTGTTAATTAACCCAGACATAACAAAGATTAGTAGGTTTGCAAAAGTATGTTTCTATCATGATTTCTAGTGAGGTAGTTAACATGAGGGGATTTCCAATGTTTTCTACTCAGAGATGGTATTTCAGATATATTCTTTTTTTTTCTTCTGATTTCTTTGTGACAAATAATTATATGAAATAATCAGTGTTATAACCATGAAAACCAATAATTGACAAAAGCATAACAATGCAAACAACCATATTACTATTAGTGGAATAAAAATTCTATAGGAGGAAACAAGTGAGTAAATTGCCACAGCATTTTCAAGAAAATGTAAGAGCCAATAAGTGACGGAAAATATTCCACACATTCAGTGGAAGCAGTAGAGTTATATAGGGGAAATGCAGTTGCCTATATGTCTGTTGGAAAAAAAGGGCGATTATCATCTTGTTAACATGATCCAATGCTGAAACATATTTTATGACATTGATTGAGTTAAATTATTTTCTGTAATGTATTTGAGCAGAAAATGTGGATGAGATCTAATATAGATTCCATTTTAATTTCCTTCTCAACTTCAGAGCAATATTTATAAAATTTTAAAAATATTTTATGATAATATATCTATATATCTTTGTACTTATTGTTCTATTTCACAATAATGAACAAAATTTTATTAATAATGTGATTGTTTTGATCTTTGTGAAAAATCTCAAAATTATTTTAATTTTTAATCACAAAATTTAAACATTGAGAAGCATTTTCATGTCAATCCTTAACTTATATTTGTTTAATAGAGTGAGACATTAGCTAATTCTTATAGTTCAAATATTTTCTGCTTCATTTTATAAATTTAAATCACTTGTTAGTTTGCTTGGTGATTTAGAAAACACAATTAAAATTTCATTTGAATGCTGGATTTGGTGTCTCATTCCTATATTCCCAGCAATCAGGAAGCCAAGGCATGCAGATTTCTATAGGTTTATTGACAAATTGCTGTGTAAAATGAGTTTGAGGACAGCCAAACTTTCAAAATAAAACAAAACCAAAAATATTAATTTCTAATTAATAGAGTGATGTTCTCATTTTGTTTACAAAGATAACATTTAGCACATTTAGTTTACAAAACCAATGTGACTCCCTTATCAGTGGAAATGAATCACCACTTAGTCATTAACATATATATATGTCACTAATATTTATTTTGAAATCAAGCAATAAGTACAAAAGTTTGATTAGATACAATATGAAATGGCAAAAATATCTTCAAGCTGCTCTGCCTATTTCTATTATGATGAAAGTAATATTAAAATATATGAATATTCATAATAAAGGGAAAGACAACAAAATCTTGATCAACATGTAATTATGAGAATGGTTTGTCATAATAGATTGAGGGCAATTATTCCAAAGATGTAATTGATGCTCACTTCAAATTTTGTGTTATGTGTATGTATGTGTGTGTCCCATGCATGTTCACAATACAACACAACTACCATTGTCTTGTTCTGATTATATAGCCTGAAATTCAACTCATTAGTGGTCTAAAGGACAGAGATAATAATTCACAGACTACAGGAAGCTCAAGAAGGAAGACCAAAGTGTGGGTGTTTCGGTCCTTCTTAGAAGGGAGAACAAAATACTCATGGGGTTTCTGTGGTTAAAAATAAATAAATAAATAAACTGGAATGGGGATAATATTTGAAATGTAAGTAAAGAAAATATCCAATAAAAAAGAATTATGCACACTTTGGAGATATGGATGAAAGTTTCTAGTTGACACTGTTCTCTAAAGGCAGTATTCATTATTGTTTTCCAAGGTCTAGAAAGATGTTGATATTTGCCATTTACTGCTCATAGAGAGCCACAGAGAACTCTTGTAGGTAGGTCCCTGAATGGAAAGATAAGAAAGTTTGAGGAGGTAAGAGGGGTTCTTCTTATACCAAGGGTTAGTTTCCTCTTGTAAAAAGAGTAACAATCAGATATGTCAGGGAAACAATTTTGAGAGACCAAAAATCTCTAGAGGAGGAAGGATACACCCCATCATTATCTGCCAAGGCTAGAGTCAGTGAATCAGCTTATAAATCAACAGTTCAAACAAGGTATTCCTGTCTTCTACACACATCTCCCTCACTTTTCTTCTTAGAAATTGTCTGTCTTTTTAATTTTCAGATTTTAGATCATAGCTGAAGATTGAGAATAACTTTTAATACCTTGAAAATACTAAAATTTGGACACTTAATTTATAATATTTGAACATATTTTGTCACATGATAATTATAAGAATTATTGAGTAAGGTGTTACATTTTAACATACGTACAATGTTACGTATGCTTTAAATATGTGTAATGACCAGAACAGGGAAATGGGCATATTCATCACCTCAAGCAGTTATAAGTTCCTTGTATTGATAGTACTCTAACTTTTTTCTACCATATTATTTTGAAGTAACTAGTTAGTTGGTTTATTTTATTGTTATAGAACTATGCTGTAGGAGAAAAGAAATGGAGAGCAGATAGTTACTTGGTTTTTATTAGTTCATATTATTAATATTATTCATATTATTATGGAAAATATCATGGCAAGATAAAGTTGAAGACAGAATCATTTATTTTATCTTCCATTTTGAGGATATGGTCCTCATATAGCAGGAGAGTCATGAGGGTAATAGGCTATGGCAACTAAGAACATTGCATCCACAGTCAGGAAGGAGAGACAGAAATAACAAAATCTTCCTCTTTTTATTCAGTACACAAGACCCCAGGCCATAGAGTGACAATATCTACAGACAAGGTGTGTCTTCCCACCTAATCAACATAAGCTGGAACATTCCACACAGGCATGCCCAGATGAATACCTTCCAGGACATTCCAGATTTTTTTTTTTTGTGACAATCAACATGGTAGCTGGAATTAGTATATTTAAATTGAATGTTTAAGTTTTGAATGAAGGCCTTTTTTAATATCTGGAAAATTTGGAATTCCATGTTACCTAATGTTAAGACTCTTCATTTACACTGTGTGAGTTTGCATTTACAGGTTGGTAAACAAGCATTTATTACTACATGAAATTTGAAGGAACATCAAAAGATGAGAAACAAATGATTATCAGTTTCTGACCTATTCAGGAGAAGTTAGAGAAAGGACTGCAATAGCTGAAGGGGTTTGCAACGCCATAGGAAGAACAACAATATTAACCAACCAAATGCTCCAGGTACTAAACCACCAACCAAAGAGTACTCGTGGAGGGATCCATGGCTCCAGCTGTGTATGTAGCAGAAGATGGCCTTATCTGGCAACACTGGGAGGAGAGACCCTTGGTCCTGTAAAAGCTCGCTGCCCCAGTGTAGTGGAATGCCAAGGTGGTGAGGTGGGAGTGGTTGGGGGAGCACTCTCATAGAAGCAGGGGTAGAGGATGGGATAGGGTGGTTCTGGAGGGGAAACCAGAAAATGAGGATAACATTTGAAATGTAAATAAATAAAATATCCAATAAAAAAATACTGACAAAAAGAAGTGATTTTGTTTAAAAACCTTCATGAGCATTGAAAACAAACTCAAAGATATAAATAATGAAAATTATGGATATTCATCTAGAAAGAATATAGACAAAAATTGACATTTGTGAATAGGACACTAGAAAGTCTGAGAAATATCCATTGGGGACATCAATGCTTACTCTGCCATAAATTCTTCATAATGAAATTATTAGAAAAAATTTGCATGGTCATATGCCAGTGCTAAAATGGAAAATACTCGTATCTACACAGTTCAGCGTCCTTCTTATCAGCTTTTTCTTATTTGTTCTCTGGATGATATCCAAGGCCTTCTGAGTAGTGACTAAGCCACCTCCCACTGAATTACACTGCAGCAGGCTATTATCATTTGAAGTGGTACTTGTGTATTTTAATGGAATTCATAACCTTTGATAGTGAAATAGGATAGCTATGTTTTATTGTGTCATGAAGAATCCAGAATGAATGTGAATTATAATTATACTGTTTGCATCATATTAAAAATGAAAATACATCACTTAAAACACTAATAAAGCTAAAAGTCTGAAGGGGATAAACTTCAGCTCTGATTTTCATTTCTGAATATATAAATATCTAATTTTCATGCACTAGCTACCAAACAAATCCTCTTCCCTTGTAGCGTATTCTAAGCTAAAATATTCATATCCAGAGATTTCATTTATTTCTCCAAATATTTACATAGTTGAAACAATAAGCATGATGATGTTCTTCCTCTACAGCTAGAGAGAATCAAGATTCCTGTATGTCTCCCCATGCCGTCTATCCAATGTTTGTCTTTCATACCCCATTATTCCATGGTCTTCTTTCTTGATCTGAAATTTCAAACTGCCTAACTTTCACCTCCTCTGCTCCTACTTTTGCAAAGGCAATGTGAAAGAACTACAATTTACATCCAAGCAAAAGAGTTCTTTCAATACCACTCATTATGTGTTCACTATCTTTTCAATGAGGTCTATTTTTTGCTTGTACTTAAAATTTTGTTATAAATCTATTTTCTATTACTGAAATCCCCCAGGGAAACAAGGAGGTATTGATTTCTAAAATCATGCCTTCTAATCCTTAATTTGTCCAGATAACAATTCTGCTTTGTATAGGCTTTTTTTAATAGATTATCTGTGGGAACATATTCAGAATAGACTAGGATAGTCTTTAAAAGTGATATACCTACACACTTTTATATAAATACTATTATTTACTAATTAGTTATTTACCTATCCATATATATATGTATATGTGTGTGAGAGAGTGTGTGTACAATACTAGTTATTAATTTTCTTGTATGTATTTACTTTTGTATCTTTATTTATGTACACATGACCACATGAGGAGATCAGAGGACAACATATTGGAGTTTATTCTCTTTTAATTATGTGAGGTTCTGGGACTCTTGTCAAGTCATCAACCTTGGTGGAAAGCACATCTCATCAGTAAGCTATTTCACAGGTCCCAGATTATTATTTCCATATACATATACAAGACAGACATCTTGATTATATATTCTCAGAAATACTTTATTTTTTCAATCCATGTATTAAAATTAACATCTTAGCAGCTATAATTTTAATCTTCATATATTCTTTATCAACTACAGTCATACTTTACCACCCCATAATTTTTTCATGGCATTTTTTACCTCTGCATTCCTCAGAGTATAGATAAGAGGGTTGAGCAAAGGTGTACATATTGTATAAAACAAAGACACCATCTTGTCTATTGGAAAAGTAGTTGGTGGACGTGTGTATATAAATATACAAGGACCAAAAAATATGACCACCACAATGAAATGAGAAGTGCATGTAGACAAGGCCTTTCGTCTTCCTTCTGCATTGTGGTTTCTCAGAGAGTATAAGATGACAATATAGGAGATAAGCAGTACTATGAAACTTACCATGCATATGGCACCACTATTAGACACAACTAGCAAATTTATCACATAGGTATCCATGCAGGCAAGTTTCAGTAAGGGCTGCAAGTCACAGAAATAATGATCAATCACATTTGGGCCACAGAATGGTAATCTTAAGGCTAAGAAAATCTGCGCTGAAGAGTGAAGACAAGACCCTATCCAGGCAACAATCACTAATATACCACAGATACGTTGGCTCATTATAGTTGTATATCTTAGAGGCCTACAGATTGCTACATAGCGGTCAAAGGCCATGAGGATAAGCACAAAGATCTCCATGCACCCAAAGAAGTGAACTGCAAAGACCTGAGTCATACATTCATTGTAGGTAATAATATTTTTCTGGGAGAGGGAGTCCATGATCAATCTAGGTGCTGTAGTCGTAGAGAAGCAAGCATCAGCAAAAGACAAATAGAAGAGGAAAAAGTACATGGGACTCCCAAGTGTCTGACTCATCTTAATGGTGACCATGATGAGAAAGTTTCCTATTAAAGTCAGAAGGTAAAGAATCAAGAAGACTGCAAATATGGCCTTCTGCTTTTCTGGATCCTGAGTCAACCCAAACAGAATGAATTCAGTCATGCTATAGTTATACATGATGTCAATGGCTATAGTAGGTAGGAGGAGGCTGACAAATGTTTAACCTGCAAAGAAAGAAATGACGTACTGAAATCAATGTCCAGACACTGAAATTCCTTGATTTTCCCCCATGCTGTTAATATCATTTGCCTTTGTCATGAAATTCCTGAAGAATCTTTTTAAATGTCAAAATGAGATTTTCCACTGATTCAGAAGCTTACTGGATTAGATCAATTTTTTTGAATTAGAGGAATGAAAAATATTAATGTTGTTAGGTACTATGATTTCTGTTTATATTCCAAAGTGTAGTTTGTTCTTTCTTTTAAAGGGTGATTACTACCCCACCTGGTGATCCAGGTGTATATGAATACAATTGTCAAACCTGGACACTATTGGAGATGCTGGGAAATGCTTGCTAACAGAACCTGACATGGCTGTCTCCTGAGGGGTTCTGCCAGAGCCAGACAAATATAGAGGCAGATGGATGCTCACAGCCAACCATTGAACTAAGTGCAGTATCTCTGATGGAGGAGAGGGAGAAAAGACTGAAGGAGCTGAGGGGGGTTTGCAGCCCCATGGGGGGAGCAATAATGTCAACAGGCAAGACCTCCGGTGTTTCCTCAGACTGGACCACCAACCAAAGTGTATATATGGAGAGACCCACAGCTCTAGCCGCATATGTAGCAAACAATGGCCATATTGAACACCAGTAGGAGTAGCGGCTCTTGGTCCTGTGGTGGTTCGATGCCCCAATGTAGAAGAATGCCAGGGTGGTGAGGTGGGAGTGAGTGAGTGGGTGGGGGAGCACCCTGATAGAGGCAGGGGGAGGAAGAATGAGATAGGGGGTTTCTGGCGGGGAGACCTGGAAAGAGGGTAACATTTGAAATGTAAATTTAAAAAAAAAATCCAAATTAAAAAAAGAAGAAAAATAAAAGAAAAGAAAAGAAAACAAAAGAGAAGAAAAGAAGAGAAAAGGTGATTTAGTGATTAGGAAACTCAAGAAAAAGCAATGTGTCTGTGGTATGTTGGGAGGGTATAAGCCCAAACACTTGTTTTACCCATTTTGAGGGCTATGAAAAAAGTAAGTATTTTATCTATAAATACATACAAATGTACATGTAGACCCATTGCTCATTCTTACCCTGTGTTATATAATAATAAAAGTACTATTTAATACAATGATCCACTAAGATTAGTGATTCCATTGTAACAATGATCTCAAAAAATTTCCCTTATCTTTCTACTGTTCCTGTCTCCTTTAACTCCTGTATAAATTATTCTCTAAAAAAAATGTATTTGATTATATTTTAATAGTACCATTCATATTCTGTATACCATTTTAGTGTTGCCATGAAAATAAAAATAAAAATTTGGACCATACTTTAGGGTTGTTAAATCAATGAAAAGTACATTATAGGATAATATTAAAAATGTAATTTCGCCGGGCGGTGGTGGCGCACGCCTTTAATCGTAGCACTTGGGAGGCAGAGGCAGGCGGATTTCCGAGTTCGAGGCTAGCCTGGTCTACAGAGTGAGTACCGGGACAGCCGGGGCTACAGAGAGAAACCCTGTCTCAAAAAACAAACAAAAAAAAAAAAACAAAAAAAAATGTAATTTTATTACATTTTGGTTTATTCCATTAGAAAATTAAGCTTTTCTACCTGTAAATTTGAACTGTTATTAGAGAATTTGATTTTTAAATTTAAAAAATGCTCTTTAGAATAATATATGTTCTTCTATATATATATATGTATATGTGTACACATGTATATATATGTATATTCCAAATTATCCTTTTTTCAATATTATGTAAAAATACATTTGTTGCAATGTTATGTTTTATATTTCCTTTTAATTGCATATTCTAATATTTGTAACTTATGTGAGAAAAAAATCCTTAATTTAATCTCTTTGCCTCTCTTTGACCTAGCATTTCTATAAAATTGTTATGCTTGTAACTCACTTATGTTTCGTTTTCTCTCTCTCATTCTGAGCGTGCATATTTGCATGCATGTGTGATATGTGTGTGTGTGTGTGTGTGTGTGTTTGTGTGTGGTGGGTGGGTATGTGTCAGTCATGAATCCTACTCCTTTCACCCTGTGAGCCCAAGGGATGCATCGGAGGTTTTTAGGCAGGGCAGCAACTCTTTACCTGATAATCCATTTCAATGGCCTCCTTTTTATGCTTTACAATCATAAGTATCAATTTAAATTTAATAGTATGATAACATATTGTTTGAGATATATGATTCTTGTAATATTGTAATATTGTTATATTTAATTTATAAATAATAATTTTATAAAACATAACAATTTCTGAAGCAAAAATGAATTTACCTAATGCTAAATGAATTGTTTTAATTGATAAAAATAGCTGGTTTCAATACTTTATAATGTAGTTTACTATTAATATATTTTTGAGTTGTTAAGTATCACCAAAGCATACTGAATATCAGAGGAGAATTAAAATAAAACTGACTTTGAATACATACTTCTGCTATGCAGAAAGAAACACTTTGAGATTATTATATAAGCTTCCAGAGTGATTTGTGTGTATTTGTACCTGTGAGTCTGTGAGTCTGTGTATCCTTACGTTACAGAAATGTATGGCCATAACTGTAGGACGCATGACTTTTCAGAGATGCCAAGGCTTATGACAAATTTATCTTATAATGTTATTCTGTATGATTTAGCTGATACGAGTAAAATATATTTCATTAAACTCATGTGACTTTTATAAAATCTACTTATGTTTTAATTTTTTCATAAAAATGTCTCAGTTCTAAACTTTTAAAGGCATCTTTCAATCTTCATATTTTCTTGAATAAATTTCAGTATAGCAAAATAAAGAGATTTGTTAGCTAAAAATGAAGTTTGCTTTTATCTGTATCTCCTTTGTTTAAACACCTTTGAATTTATATATAATCCAATTTGCCAATTTCTCTACATTAATTTTGTCTTTTAGAACCTGATTTAAAATATAATGCTCATTCTTTACTCTTCCACAATTATCTTTGGTTTCAAATGGTGAATCAAAAGAGTTACAGAAGGTAAAAATTAATCAAAATAAACTCTACAAAAAAATATCTATTTTCAAGAAAAAAGATATAAGTAAATCAAGTAGTTAAATATTTAAGTCACTACTTTTAGCACTTGAAGAATATAAATCATCAGATAGAAAATAAAAACAATTTCTCCCTGATATAATGCTCACAGAGGAACTTAAAATTACTTAAAGAGATGAATCAAAACATCAAATGACAGCGGTCAGTTTTCAGCCTGGTGAGAGAGAGTTAAAGTGTGCCACCTTGATGAGCAGACTCAAAAAAAAAAAAATCTGCCCATTGAAATTAAAAACCTTGAGCACCACGATATGCACATGTAACCCACATGTGTAATTTAGCAATCTCTTCTGGCTTACGATAGAGATTAGATGTAGACCTGTGGCTATCCACACCAACTCCACTGCTGCCGTGACTGTCACCACTGGCTCTTCAATCACAGCCTCCCCTGTCAGAAAACTTGTATTTCAAGTAGCCTATTTCCTCACTTTTTACGTTGTTTTAAATACAAATTTTCTCTGTATGTCTGAAATAAAATCATCCTTAATGACTTTAATACATTTTCTGCAGTGGCCAGGGAAGAGAAATGATTTTTAAGGTTTTCATTAACTATAGAAAAATAAAGATTAAAAAATATATAGTATCTGGAAAACAGGATTTTTTAATGAAGGTAAAATTGAAACATGATTAACCTAGTAGTGTAGATTTGGGTGATATGAAAATTAGAGAAAATTATCATTTGTGAGCAAAAGAAATAAAATCACATTTAATGGGCATGAGAAGGAAAATCATTTACAGGCAAATGAATTAATATAACTCCCTCTAGTAGCAGACTCAAAAACATAGACAGGTTTAGAGATGTAAGTAGTTTCTTAGAAGAAATTTGTGAAAACAAGATGAAGAATTTTGGATCTCTTTTCATTACTATATTATAAAATTGGAGGACCCAAAATATATGAGCACCCACTATTAAGGCAGATTCACCAAAACATGGTGAGATCCTCCCTAGGTGCTGCAATCAAATCTGAGGAGCTGAGTTTGATCTCAGAAATTACAGGATAGGAGACAGCTGATCCCTGTAAAGCCCTGTGACTTTCACAGATTTTCCCTGGTGTATGCGCGCGCACACCCCCCCACCCCACCCCCACACACAAAGATCTCTCAAAGAGACAGAGACAGAGAGAGACAGAGGCAGAGAGAGACAGAGACAGACAAAAACAAAGGCAGAGACAGAGACAAAACAACAGATACAGAGAGACAAAGAGAGAAAGAGACCCACAGAAAGAAAGAAATATAATAAAAATTGGAGCAAAGAGTTACTCATGTACTGAAATTAGAAAAAAAAAAAAAAAGCTCTCTGCTTATCCAGTGGAATTTTGTAAATTTTGTGTAAGAGGGCCTAAAGAGCTTAGCTGTAATGAAGAGCTGAGATCATTTAATATGCCATCGTCCTCCTGCTACAGACATCTGTTGTCCTGTTCTTACAAATAGGAAAAATGAGTTCAGATTTGCACTGAAAACTGTAAGGGTTAGAAGACTTGGATCACTGTGGCTTTGTGCATCACTGGTCCAGCCATGTCTCATCATGTGCACTCCATGCACTCTATGGAAGCACACTTTCTTAGACACACTCTTTCTCTAAATGTTCCACATTTTCAAACTTCTACATCTGCCCTCATTTTTTCTGTGGACTGCGAGCCCAGTGCAAATACCATTTCCTCACCAAATCTTGTCCAGATCAAATGGTCAAGTGCCTGTGTTACAAATACATATCCATCGTAAGCCTTTTGTGCATTCATTGAGTCATGTCATCCCTAGCTCATCTCCTCAAATTTTTGTTTGAACATTGTTAATTTATTCAGTCTTACATAACACCCAGTGAGGCAAGTTTGGGTTATTCCAGTCTATGCACATTATAAAATCTTGCTGTGTTTATCAAACAGCTTCCAGAAAAGACCCAAAACTGGAAGCCAAGCCTTTGGACTCCATATGTTCTAACCCCTATATAAGTACAGCAATTATGTCTATTATAATTATGAGAAGAATCAAAGTCACAGGAAATATAATGTCAAGGTCAGTAAGAATCAGAAAAGGAAGCTCAGAAGATAAGCCAGGGCAAATTTCAGGAAATTTAACAAAGTTCTATAAATAGAGCGTTTTAAAATTTAAGCAAGGCTTTTTTTTTTTGGCTATTTATTTATTGTATTAATCCTTACATCATACCCACAGGATGAATGTAAATAAATATTCACTGTGTTAACCCTTACATATATCTACAGGGTGAATGTAAGCAAAGCATAAATATGCCAAACCACAAAACTGCTTTCATCAGCATCAGATTCTGTCTCAGCATCTTCAAGGCAAAATGACTGTCTCTATCCACAGGGCCCACACCTATTCCCACACTTTGCAAGTAAGACACAATCCAGTCTCTCAGAGACTACAGTAAGATAAAGAAACACAAACTATTACCAACTTCTCACCAATGTAGAAAAAGTGTCTCTATTGAATTAGGTTTTACAGGACTGAAAATGAAGATGAGGGGATCATGAATGGGGAAAAAGATAGTTTAGATTTTAAAACTTACCCTTTCTTTTGGAGAAAAAGATTGTTTCCAGTACATCACTCATAGTTTATTCTTTCTGATCTAATTTACTGTCCTGATGAATCACATACTAGAGAATCTACAACATGGACATTGAAGACCTGAGTCTACAGCCTAAATTGTATTTTAGATTCATCCACTCTGGTTTTCTGTTGCAGAAACTTTGGAGAGAGGAGAAAATCCAGACATTCTTGTAGAAGACCAGAGTTAGACTCTATGGAGATTCAAATATTAGCTAAAAAGATCCTTCTCTCTCTCTCTCTCCTCTCTCTCTCTCTCTCCTCTCTCTCTCTCTCTCTCTCTCTCTCTCTCTCTCTCTCTCTCTCTCCTCTCTCTCCCCCTTTCTCTGCCCTGCCTCTATTTAAAATACATTTCAAAATTCTTCCCTGAGAAATTCCCTAGGAGTATATGAGAACTAAACAACTTTCGCACTACAAATCTTTACAGATATATAGAAATGTTCACACATGCCCAGTCTCCAGAGGGACCAAGACCAGGCCCCTTTCCACTCACCCCTGAAGCATTTGTTAAATGAGCAATTTAACAGAAGTGGTACTCTGACATAGCAACTACACAGCCAGTTATTCCCAGGAAATATTGTCACAGGCATATTCTGCCCCCCTGCTTCTTATTGTAAGGGACATTTGCCACACTGATTACCAAATATTCTCTCCAATTTTGTATTAAAAGTCACATTGAGATTTAGACCATAGAAAGGATACAATAAATAAGGTTTTTCAATGGCAGGCAAACTCTGAGTTCAGTTTAAGGCTTGGATATATATATGATGGAATACAGTTTTAGATCTACCATTTGAATCTGGAGCTGTAGACATATTTATTTCCTAATTAGTTTCTAATCGTAAAATATGTTATCACTTTAGTCAGAGATGCAACTAAAGTAAAATACTTTACAGGTATGTGGAAGACCCTTGATCCAGTTCCCCAGTCCACACACTTACACACCCATACACAAATAGCACACATGGATATTAAAATATGCTAACTTACTATGAATAGCTAAGTATATTATGTTAATATCAATGCTATTTACAAGATACATTTTAATATGTCAAGAAATTAATATTACAAATTTTAAAAGAGTTTGAAAATAGAATAAAAGAAAAATATACTGAAAACAAAGAAAATTTGAAGGAATACTATTTTTATTTTACTCTAGTTATTTCAAGTATAACATGATAAAATGAAATACTTTATAATTCACAGTAGCTATGATTTAATAAATTAATTTATTCCCACTGTAATGTTATAATTTGGTAAAGTTAGTTTATCTTAACCTATCTATTTTATATGTTTTCTTGCTTTTATTCCTTACTATGGAGTCTTATTTTATTATTCCTTTACTGAGTTCTAGAAAGTTTTTTCTCCAAATGTTTTTAAGTTCTTTGCAACAAATGGGAAATCTCACACGTACTGTACAGTTTCTCTACAACTCATCCTCTAAGTATCTATGCATCTTGATGTTGGTTTGTGAAGGGAATAATACTTATTCCAAATTATAATGGAATTTGCATTACATGGACATAACTTAAAGTGTGATAGTATATTTACCTATGCATACAATCAATATGCCTAACAGACTTTGTAATGCAAGTTAGACTCACTTACTTACTGCGATGTGAATTTCTCAAAAGGTTGGGGAAAAGAATAAAAGACTTATTTGTGTCATCTAAAGTTGTGAATGACAAAAGAAACAATGTAAGATAACAATGATGTAAAAAATATGTAAATGTGTATGTCCATATTATTTTAATTGCTTATATTATTTTTTTT
>NW_022196897.1:74805867-74820360 GCF_008632895.1 Mastomys coucha | reverse complement strand
CCGCCTCCCAAGTGCTAGGATTAAAGGCGTGCGCCACCACCGCCCGGCAATTGCTTATATTATTTCCTCAATGCTTCAAGTATCACATAATGGTGCTTGCTGTACTATAAAATTTATATTCCATTAAATACTATACCAAAGCATACAATAATACAAGACAAACTAAAATTCATTGGACCTAATAAACAATATTTAAAGAGTATTAATATCCAATCCACATGAAGTCAGTTTAGCATAGCTACAAAGCAGGAAATAAAATAATGATAGAGAATCCAGATTTATAAAGATTCATGTTCTAATCAATGCTATGCATAATCTCCCATTTAACAGATTAGGTCTGTTACATATTTTCTCTTTTCTTTTAAAAGATATGTTTTTTATTTATGTAACAATTTTTTTTTCTGAGCAACAGTGTATTTATCAAGAATCATAAGTTTAAAACTCAGGAATATTGATTTTTTTTTTTTTTTTGCTACTTACTTATCCTAAACAGATTGTCGACATAGCTGTGGATTTGAAGCTATTTTTTGGAGCCTAGTTGGCTGAGCATAAGGCACACAAGTGCATTTGTCTGATGACTGGAGTATTGGACATTTTAATTAATCCATTTTACATCCTCCCTTATCGCTTCTTTCCTTCTATTATTATTCTCACCCTTACAAATTCCCCTACAGATTACCCCCACTGAGGAGAAGTGGATACCTACATTGATGATCACCCTTCACAGTGAAATGTAGTCCCAGCAGTCTAAGCACCTCCTCTCCAACTGAGGCCCAACATGGCAGTCCAGATAGGGGATGTGGATCAAATGGCAGATAACAGAGAAAGAAAATTGGTTCCCCACTTCAATTCTTAGGGGAATACATGAAAATTAAGCTGCCCAACTGCTACAAATGTGTAGGAGACCTAGTTCAAGCCCTTGCATGCTCTTTGGTTTGTGATTCGGTCTTTCTGAATGTTGTTTAGTCCAGGTTAGTTGACTCTGTACATCTTCTTGTAGTGTCTTTGACCCCTCCAGCTCACTCAACTCTGTTCCCCACTCTTTCACAAGACTCTCTGAGCACTGTCTGATGTTTGGCTATGGATCCCTGCCTCTTTCTATCTGCTGTTAGATGAAGCCTCTCAGGAGACAGATATGCTAGGCCCTTGTCTGCAATCCTAGCAGAGTATCATAAATACTGTCAGGTATTGGCAATTTTACATGGGAAGTATTTTAAATTGGGCCAGTCATTGATTGGCCATTTCCTTAATCTCAATTCCATCTTTATCTCTATGCCTCTCACAGGTAGGATAAACTTTGGGTTGAAGGTTTTGTGTGTGGTGTGATGTCCCCCTTCCTTCCACAGATAGTCCCACCTAGCTACAGGAGCAAGCTACTTCAGTCTCCATATTTCCAGTTGATAGGAAAATCAGCTAGGATCACCCCGTAGACTCCACAGAACCTCCCCAGTCCTAGGACTCAAGCTATTCCCAGAGATATTCCCCACTAATTGTTGGTCCCTCTCCCATGAATCTACACCTGAGTCCTGTCCACTTTCCCCTCCTTACCTCTACTCCCATTCAGCTCCCTCCCTCCATCCACTTCCAATGACTATTTTATTTTTTCTTCTGTGTGTGATTCACACTTCCTCCCTTAGGCAGTCCATATTACATAGTTTCTTTTGATTTGTGACCAATGCCACTTATAAATGAATACATACTATGCATGTTTTTGTGGGTTTAGGTTAACTCACTCAGGATGATGTTTTCTAGCTCCATTCGTTTGCCTGCAAATTTAATAATGTCCTTAATATAAATAGCTAAGTAGTATTCCATTGTGTAGATGTACTACATTTTCCTTATCCATTCTTCATTTGAGGGACATCTAGGTTGTTTCCAGTTCTGGCTATTATGAATAAAGTTGCTATGAACTTAGTTAAGCAGGTGTCCCCGTGGTATAATGGGACATGAAAACATACATACAAGTACTGTTATATGGATTCAACAGGTTATATTTAGGAATATATATGTATATACAATACAAATATGCATGCAATAACAATTTATAAAGTGAATTTGAAGAAGAGCTGGGAGAAGAATATTGGAGAGTTTGAAAGAAGGAAAGGGAGGAGTTCACTCATCCACATAAAATAACAATACATGTTTAAAAAGATTAAAATGCACTTTATAAAATCATATAGCTTCATTATTCCACTTACTTTAATATCATCTTTTGATTTCTGTCCTCTTATTTCAAATGCATGTACACTGTTTTATATGATGGTATTGTGTTGAAATTTGTCCAAGTAGTGAGAAAGTAATCTGATAGCAGGGGAGAGATATGAAAATGACCCCAACCCCCCTCTTTAGGGAACCCACATGAAGATTAAGCTGGGTTCAGCTTCTGCATGTTCCATTGTTGGTGGCTCAGGTTTTGTGAGTCCCCATGGACCCAAGTTGGTTGACTCTGTGAGAATACTTTTGGTGTCCTTGACCCCACTGACTTGCTCAGTTTGAATACCCCACTTTTCCACAAGACTGTTGGTCTCTGCATCTGTCTCTATACACTTGTGGATGAATCCTCTTAGGAGACATTATGCTAGGTTGCTGTCTAGAAGCATAGCAGAGTATCACTAATAGTAGTATAAGAGGTTGGCTCTCTCACATGAGATGGGTCTCAAGTTGGGACAGTCATTGGGAACAGCTGTTCCCTCAGTCTCTGCTTAATCTTTATCCTTACACATTTTGTAAGCAAGAAAATTTTGGGGTTGAAGGTTTTGTGGGTGAGTTGATGTCCCACTCTGACCTGGCCTGCAGGTCCAGTAATTCGGGGGAACGAGGAGGGTCACAACCTGTGAATAAAGAATGGGCGAGAGAGACGACAGGACTCAAGGAAGCATTGCTTGTCAAGAGCCGTTTACTTAGTTGAGGAGAGCATATTTAAAGCAAAAATCTTGGAGGGAGGGGGAAAGGAAGGAGGGAGAAGGAAGTTTACAAAATCTTCCGGGGTTGAGCTCCGGGGTGACAGGTCGGGAGGGGGTGGATGACAGGTGGAGAGGGGGTGGATTTCCGTGAATGTTCTTGTCCCAGGGCCAAGCCGGATCCTTGTGATTGTCAGGCAGGATGTTAATCTCAGGGTTCTCAATTAGTTGGGGCAGGATGTTTCTCTCAGCAATGCAGGGCCAACTGGGGCAGGTTTAGCCAAGTGTCATTTGGTCCCCAACATCTCCCCCTTTTCTGTTTATTTAAGGAGTCGGCCCCTTAAAGGCATCTGGAAGGATCCCGGGAGAGGCTTCTCAAACCCGACCATGGGGGTCACTTAGGGTCTCATGGGGGACCTGAGCCTGGTAGAGGGCAGTGCTCAAGCTTTTACCCGTCTCTGGGTCGACTTCCCCACTCAAAGCTGCCCTGTCTTAGGTGGCCGAGAGTTAGTGCCAGCTCTGTCACTAACTTACCAGGTCCTAGCCATGGGGAGAAAGCCTGGGTGAGTCAGAATCTTTGCCTTGAGGCCGCCCAGGGGGTGTATATGGGTATTAGGGTGACCCAAGGCGAAACCATGCTCTCCAGTGGCCTTAATGTGGTGCCTGAGAGGGTGACCGTAAGCCCGAGAAGGTAGAGGCATGACCGGTACTTGTTCTTCAGTGTCAAGGTGGTGGTAGTGAACCTGGACAGGTCTGGTGGCTGCATCAACCTGGTTCTTAACAAAGCTTGTCAGACAATTAAAAGCCCAAGGGCCAAAGGAAAGAAGGAGGAGGATCCCCACAAAGGGTCCTAACAGACTAGGGAGGAGGGTAGTGAGCCAAGGGGAGGTGGAGAACCAATTCTGATACCAGGATTCATTCTTCAAGGCTCTGGGTGACTTTATCTAGACTATTTTAAACTAACCCTATCTTGCTGGAGTAAAAACAGCATTCTTCCTTGAGTGCCACGCAGAGGCCTCCTTCCTTGAGGAAGACCAGGTCCAAACCTCTGTGGCTTTGGAAGACTACCTTGGCTAAGGAGTCGACCGAGTCTTTAAGGTCTTGGATACCTAATTTTAAGTTGTTGACATCACGGTCGATAAGCATTTGTAGGTGGGCAAAGCCTTGTTTGGAAGTAATGAGTGAGGCAATGCCTGTGCCTGTGCTGGCAGCACTGACCCCTAAGATGACTGCAAGCGTCAGAGTGGTTAAGGGCTCCCGCCTGTGCCTAAGAGAAGGACCAGGAAGGAGCATATTGGGTCCCAGAAGGCACGTCCCAAAACCACAAGGCAGGACAGGAACGGGAGCAACAAGAAGACATGGAGGGGCCGCTGGTAAATCCAGACAGGGGAGTCACTCTTCCAAGTGATCTTATCGGCCTGGAGTGCAGGGGGAGCAATGGCCATTATGAAAAGGATGTATTATAGCCTAATCCTGCCCAATCTAATTTAGGGGTGGTTTGTATAGGGACTTGCCATTCCTGGCTGTTTTTTTTTTTTCTAAGCCCTGTCTGGGGAGGAGCCCCTGGTCCAGCATCTGTCAAGTCACAGTCGTGGAAGGGCTAAAAAGGTAGACTCCCATCTGAGTTAATATGTCTCTGCCCCAAAGGTTAACAGGGAGGCCAAGAACTATGAATGGCTGGACGCAGCCTGAATTACCATCAGGATCTTCCCAGATCAGAACCTGAGAACTCTGGAGGGTATTTGTAGACATACCTATGCCCTGTAGATGGGTTAGGGAGGGCTGGCAGGGGGACCAGGAGGCCTGAGAAATGACAGTGGAGTCTGCTCCTGAGTCGAGAATACCTTCAAAATATTTGCCATTAAGTTTAAGTTTAAGGTGTGGGCACTCTTTAGTTATCTTTTGGACCCAATAGATGTCAGAGGATCCGGGACTGGAAGGCCCCTTAGGCGGCCCCAATGAGGGTGTAGAAGTATCAAGAGGGAGAGGCAAGGCCTGAGCTATACGCTGGCCTTGACAGATGGTGAGGGGCCCTCTCGAGGAGGAGGCCAAGATCTTAATTTCTCCGGTATAATCATTATCCACAAGGGATGGTAAGATGGTAATACCTTGAAGGGCTGCGGAGGCTTGCCCCAAAACAAGATAATAGGTTTTAGGGGGTGGGGGCCCAAAAGTCCCAGTAGGAATGGCCAGGACACCCTGATTAGGGGTTAGTATTGTATAGGTGGAGGCACAGAGGTCCAGTCCTGCGCTTCCGGGGGAGGCACGACAAAGGGCTGTGGTGGCAGGGATTGATTTGGGAGTGGCATCTGGTTGGGTTGTGGCTGGCTGGTCCCCCAAGGCTGGCAGGAAATTGATAGGTTGAGGGACCTGGGGCTGGCCCCTCACCCTGTTTCCCGAGTGAGGCAGGAGTGGATTGCCCAAGATATATCTGTCTTGGAGTGGCCGGCAGGTGTTGGCCCAGTGTCTACTGCAGCGGCAGGGAGGACAGACACTAGTGGGAGGTCTTTGTGTGTGGACCGCAGAGGTGCAGAGGAAGAAAGAAGGCGAGAAGGGGTAGAAGAAGGAGCAGAGGCTGGGGCAGATGGGTGTGTCTCGGACCAAGTGACAGGCGGTTGAGGCAGATGAGGACTAGAGGCAGGAGACTACCTGGGTTCCAGACTACCTCTCCAGTAGTCTGAGAACGAGTGACAGGAAAAGTCAAGTGGACTGAGGGGCTCTGTGAGAGACAGGGATGAGCATTAGAGGAGGAAGAGCGGAGAGTTGAAAGGTGAGAAAAGCATTCCTGGAGTTGAAGAATCTCGGTCAGTTCCTGAATTTGGGAGATGAGGCGAGTCTTCATGTCTAAGAAAGAAGGTGGAAGGGCAGAGGTGATGTTAGGAGGCAGGGGAGAGGCAGAGGACAGAGTTAGGGGAGGCCAATCTTCAGAATGATAATGGGCCGCTTCCTCCTCAAGGGCGGCAGCATCGCCGGGTCGAGTGGTTCAGGAGTTGCGAGGAAGGCAGTGGGGGCAGAGGGAGAAGAGGTGGGTTTTATGGGCGCAGACGGTTGGCGGAAGACTGGAGCTCAGAGAGGTTTAGAGAGGCCCTTCTCCGCAGCAGAGAAAGGGTAGTCATAGGGAGGAGGATGATGACATGAAGGGGGGGGGGACAGGGGAGAGGAGAAGTGGGTTTAGAGGGGCGGCGGGAGCACCGGCAGGCAGGCAGTGACGGAATCTGACAGTCTTCCTGTGGCATATCAATGAGAGTAAAGGAAATAGAGGCCTGAGATGGAGAGCAAGAGGGCAGACGGGAAGGGGGACGGGACCCAGGTCAGGACTGTGAGAGACAGAGTTCTGCAACTGAGAGGAGCTGACGTTTCCACGAATTGGAATCAGCGCCCTCAAGAATGTCTCGGATGAGACCCCAAAATGTAAAGATCATTGCCGTGACTGCTTTGTCTCCTTCAAGTTTTATTTTTTCATTAAGTTCACGACCAACCTTCTGCCATTTGTTGGGGTAGATAACTGGCCCATCAATCATAAACCAAGGACATGTCTCATCAATAAAGATAAAAAAATCTTACCAAGTCCTTTTTCTTCACCCTTATGCCCTCTCTCTGAGAGCTTCTTTTAAGTCCTTTATAAAGTGGACTTCTTTAGACATGGAATGGCCCATTCTTGAGATGTCTAAGACAGATGACTTACCTAATGACTGGAGCAACCAGGCGAGCAGCGTCAGTCATGAACCTGGATTCGATCACGATCTTAATCCGTCCGGGAGGTGACCTGTGCCTCGAGCCCCACGTTGGGCACCACCTGACCTTGCCTGCAGGTCCAGTAATTCGGGGGAATGAGGAGGGTCACAACCTGTGAATAAAGAATGGGCGAGAGAGACGACAGGACTCAAGGAAGCATTGCTTGTCAAGAGCCGTTTACTTAGTTGAGGAAAGCATATTTAAAGCAAAAATCTTGGAGGGAGGGGGAAAGGAAGGAGGGAGAAGGAAGTTTACAAGGGGAGGGGGAGAGAAAGGAGGGAGATGGAAGGTTACAAAATTTTCTGGGGTTGAGCTCCGGTGTGACAGGTGAGGAGGGGGTGGATGACAGGTGGAGAGGGGGTGGATTTCCGTGAATGTTCTTTTCCCAGGGCCAAGCCGGATCCTTGTGATTGTCAGGCAGGATGTTAATCTCAGGGTTCTCAATTAGTTGGGGCAGGATGTTTCTCTCAGCAATGCAGGGCCAACTGGGGCAGGTTCAGCCAAGTGTCATTTGATCCCCAACACCACTCCCTCCTCTAGTAGTCCTGCCTAGCTACAAGAGGTAGCCATTTCAGTCTTTGTTTTCTTCTATGGTAAGAATCTGAGATTTACCTGCATAGACCCCTGTATCCTCTCTTCTTCCTGGCCTCCAGTTAGTCACCAAAGATATTCCTCTGCTAATTTCCATTTTCACTTCCAGTCCTCTCTCCAAACTTCCTTCCCACGTTTGATGCCATCCCTATTCTTCTCATAAACTGATTTCCTACTCAGTTCTCTCTCTCCAATGACTATTTAGCTTCTCCTTTGGAGTGAGATTCACATATTCTCCCTTGGGAGCTCCTTATTACCCAGTTTCTTTGGGTCTGTGAATTGTAGCATGGTTTTCCTGTGCTATATAGCTAATGTCCACTTATAATTGAGTATGTACCATATGTGGCTTTCTACATCTGGGTTGCCTAACTCAGGATGACTTTCTCCACTTCCAACCATTTGCCTACATTTCATGATATCTTAGTTTTTGATAGCTTAATAGTATTCCACTTTGCAGTTTTACCATATTTTCTTTATCCATTCTTCAGTTGAGAGACATCTAGGTTGTTTCCAGTTTCTATGTATTATAAATAAAGCTGCTATGAATATAGTTGAGCAAGAGTCCCTGTGACATAGTGGGAAATTTTTGGCGGGGGTATATGCATAAAAGTGGAGTAGCTAATTCTTGAGGTTGAACTATTCCCAGTTTTCTGGGAAACTGCCAAATTGATTCCCAAAGTGGATGTAAAACATTGCTCTACCAGGAATGGAAGTGTTGACCTTGCTCCACATCCTTCCCAGCATGTGAGATCACTTGAGCTTTTGACCTTAGCCATTCTGATGAATCTCAGGGTTATTTTGATTCTTTAAGTACTTCTCAAACAGTTAGAGATTGCTCTGTTTAGAATTCTGTTTAGCTATATACCACATTTTTAACTGGTATGTTTGGAATATTAAGTATCTAATCTCTTGAGTTCTTTATAAATTTTGGATATTAACGCTTTGTCAGATATAGTGTTGGTGAAGATCCTTTCTCAGTCTGCAGACTGCCATTTTATCCTATTCACAGTATTCTTTGCCTTACAGAAGCTTTTGAGTTACATGAGGGTCCATTTATTAATTGTTCATCTATGAGCCTGAGCCACTGGTGTTCTGTTCAAGAAGTAGTCTCCTGTACCAATCTATCTAAGGCTATTCCTACAACTTCTATTCTATTAAACTTAGTGTACCCAGTTTTACATTAAGATCTTTGATTCATGTGGGTTTGAATTTTGTGCAGGGTGATAGATATGAGTTTATTTGCATTCTTCTACATGCACACATCTAGTTAGTTCAGCACCATTTGTTGAAGATGCTCTCTCCTTTCCATTGTAGGGATTTTGTCTCTGTCAAAAATTAAGTGTACTGCTGGGCGGTGGTGGCATACGCCTTTAATCCCAGCACTTGGGAGGTAGAGGCAGGTGGATTTCTGAGTTCAGGGCCAGCCTGGTCTACAGAGTGAGCTCCAGGACAGTCAGGGCTACTCAGAGAAAACCTGTCTCGAAAAACAAAACAAAACAAAATAAAAAGAAGTGTACTTACGGATGTGGGCTTATTTCAAGGTCTTTAATTTGACTCCATTGATGAACCTGTCTGTTCCTATACCAATGTCATGCAGTTTTTATTACCATTTCTTTTTAGTAAAACTAGACAATGGGGGTGATGATATTTTCAGAAGTGTTTTCATTGTTCAAGATTGATTTAGCTATCCTGAGGTTTTATTTCCATGTGAAGTTGAGATTTGTTATTTCAAGGTCTTTAAAGAATATTTTGGGATTTTGATAGGAATTGCATTGAATCTGTTGACTGCTTTTGGTAAAATTACCATTTCACTGTGTTAATCCTACTGATCCCTGAGCATTGCATATCTTTCCATCTTCTGATACCTTCTTCAATTTCTTTATTCAGAGACTTGGAGTTGTTATCATAAAAATAGTTTGCTTCTTACTAGAGTTAAACCAAGATATTTTATATTATTTGTGGCTATGATAAAGTATATGTATTCCCTAATTTATTTCTCAGCCCATTTATTTTTTGATAAAGGAGGACTATTAATTTTTAAATTTATTCTTTAAGCTACTTTTTACAGTCCAGGCTTTATACCCCTCCTGGTCTACCCTCTGTTCTACATCCCACACCCCTCCTCATCTCCATGAGGAAGCCCCACCCTACCAGACCTTCCCACTCCCTGGGCCCCAAGTCTCTAGAGGATTAGATGCCTATTCTCTGACTGAGGCCAGACCTGGCAGTCCTCTGCTCTATATGTTTTGCAGGCCTCATATCAGCTGGCATATGCTTCCCAGATACTTTAGGGCACCAGTGCATTCTGCTATGGAGAATGTCTATTAATAACAAGATCAAAAAGATTATGGCCATTAAATGTATCTACAGTGAGTACAGTGAGTTCCACGTGCCATGGCACTGTACAACGAACAATAGGATTTAATATTTGTCATTCTAGGTTTGGTATTGAATAGAATATTTTTCATGATCCTACTCCTTGCTTTGGGAGCAACAAAGTTTATTTGTGTTATTATATATAGGCCCTATGAAATTACTTTAGAATTTATAGTTGATCATGGCTAAGAGCAAACCTTGAGTATTAGAAGAGATTTCATCTTGGATATTTAAAAATAGTTTTGTAACTATAAAGACTTTCATGGCTCATGAAGATGGACTTAATTCATAAGAATTGGGTATGAGTTGAGATAGTGATGAGAGGGAATGCTGTATTTTAAAAGAACATAATTGGATGCAATGTTCATAAGAATTGCAGTTGTGATGATCAATCTTTACTGTGGCACTAGTTATTAATTAAAAGCATGGATACCTGTGCCATGGTCTGAGGAAACTTTAATTAAAAAATAATTTTGTCAGAAACAAAAAGGGAGATATAACAGAAACAGAGGAAATTCAAAAAAAACCCACCAGATCCTACTAAAAAAGCCTATACTCAACAAAATTGGAAACATTGGATGAAATGGAAAATTTTCAAGACAAATACCAGGTGCCAAAGTTAAGTGAGGATCAGATAAACTATGTAAATAGTCCCATAACCCCTAAAAAGATAAAAGAAGTCATTAAAAGTCTCCCAACCAAAAAAATCCAAAGACCAAGATGCTTTTAGTGCAGAATTTGGACCTTCAAAGATGACCTAATACCAATACTTTTCAAACTATTCCACAAAATAGAAACAGAAGGAACACTACCCAATTCGTTCTATGAAGTCACAATTATGCTTATACCTAAACCACACAACAAAGAAAGAGAACTTCAGAACAATTCCCCTTATAAACATCAATGCAAAAACACTCAAGAAAATTGTGGCAAACTGAATTCAAGAACAGATCAAAAAAATCACTCTCCAAGATCAAGTAGGCATCATTCTAGGAATGCAGGGATAGTTCAATATACAGAAATCCATCAACACAACCCACTACATAAACAAACTCAAAGGAAAAAAAAAACACATGTTCATTTCATTAGATGCTGAAAATTCATTTGACAAAATTCAGTATCCCTTCATGATAAAAGTCTTGGAAAGATCAGGAATTCAAGGCCCATACCTATACAAAGTAAAAACAATATACAGCAAACCAGTAGACAACATCAAACTAAATGAAGAGAAACTTGAAGCAATCCCACTAAAACCAGGGAGTAGACAAGGCTGCCCATTCTCTCCCTAACTATTCAATCTAGAACTTAAAGTTCTAGCTAGAGCAATTTACAACAAAAGGAGCTCAAAAGGATACAAATTGGAAAGGAAGAAGTCAAGATATCATTATTTGCAGATGATATGATAATATACTTAAGAATCCCCAAAAATTCCACTAGAGAACTCCTAAATCTGATAAATAACTTCAGCAAAGTGGCTGATATAAAGTTAATTCAAACAAATCAATAGCCTTCCTATACTAAATGTATAAAAGGTTTGAGAAAGAAATTAGTGAAATGACACCCTTCACAATAGTCACAAATAATATAAAATACCATGCTTTCACTGTTATAGTAAACTGATTCCTTCAAACTTTCATACAAATTAAATACATTGTTTTTAAAATCACTGTTTTTTATGATTTTGCTATGACTCTGAAAAAATATATAATACACACATTTCTCTTAAGTTCAGTTAAATCCTAATATGGCAGCCATGTCCATATTATCATTGGCAGAAGCTTATCTTGCCTTTGGCAAAAAACTCTGATATAGCCCTGTCATAAAAATTGAAGTTCACCATGATATTCACCTTTGAGTTCTCCTCTTGTAAATCTCTTTATCTCTTCTTCATTCATCAGCCTACAGTTTTACAAATACAGGAAATATTTTTGTTTTTAGTAAAAATATTCTCTTGTCCATCTCTTTCACCTTTGCAAGTCTTTGTAAAACTGTGAAGCCCTCTAGAAAGTTTACCCTGAGTACTAGTCTAAATTGTAGGCAACACTTCAGCCCTAGAGATCCTTATCAACCCTCTACAAATTCTAACAAGGCATTTATCAATTTACTTGTAGATAGTCTAACAAGGCATTTATCAATTTACTTGTAGATAGATATAGTATTTATTTTTAATTTTCCTTATAGAAAATTCAGATCATCAGATAAGAAAAATGATATTCTATATTTATGTACTGTGATGGGAACATAATAGTTGCTTGAATCATATTTGTTGAAACAATGTAAAATATGTAGGACAGACAGAGAAACAAAGGATGAAAAACTTGGTATACTCATATCTCAGTTATTGATGGTAAAAATAAAATAAAAGGAATCTATAGTAGACTTCAGGTCACATAAATATTGGATGACCTTTCAAAATAATTCCAGAACATAATATTGCATCAAGTTTTCTGTATATAATGCAAATATTTCAAAAATTTTAAAATATTAATTTCTCAATGAATTTGGAAAATTTGTCTAAGGTTAAATGATCATTCTTTTACTATAGTCTAATAATAATAGCTATTAATTTTAAAAGAAAGATATTAGTTCAGTGTTCTAGGCATTTTCATGTTAGTTCTTTGCTTTGTTATTTTATGAAATGCCCTTATTCAGCTAAGTTATTGTATGTACAATGATATATGCCAACTAAATTGTAGGGTCAGGGCAAGTGAAATCACTTTTTAGAATAGAGAGCTAACATTTATATTATTATTTCTTCCTCATTTTATATTTCTGTTTCATAAATGGAAATTGCTATAGCTGTTGTCCTTCTATGCAGACAAATTGAATATTTCACCCAGTGAAGTATCATCTTGGTCAGTCCTAAGAAAGTTCTAAACCTTGTTATTATCACCTAATATTACAGTCATATAGTGAAAATTTACTAAATATAAATTTTAGAATCTTCAGTGTAGATCAAGCCCAATGGTATGAGTCTAGAATGAGGCAAGTCTGTCTCAACTGAGCATCCTGTGCCTTTACAACCTTGGAAGATGCCCAAAGAAAAACAGATATCCATCATATTGCTCTAAATTAGTGGAAACATTCCACCTTATCCACAAACACCATCATCTGGAAATAGTCAAGGTTTCATTTCATAGAAACATGAAACGAAATGGTAAGTCCCTCCTTGGCTTTCTTATTTTCAGCTGGTTTTTTTTTTTTTTTGAGAGGCAATATGTCACAATATGAATTAGACAGATTATTCCTCTGTTAGGCTCAGAAAGTCTTTAAGTCTTTCATTTAATTGTTTATATTGGCACAACAAGGTACTAGGTCTCCATTTGAAGATAATTGAATAATTGGATAACCTTCCTGGGATAATTCACTGGTTCTTAGCTTTCCTTAATGAAAGATGGATGATCACACATTGCCCTGTACCCTACCTGAGAATTTTGACCTGTCAATGTTTAGTAGATTGGAATCCCAAGTGTGGAGCTGCATTAACAGGATACAGGGGGTGCACAGCCAAGTCAGTCAATAAATATTTTATTAAAACTTTGAAGGCAGAATAAAGATTTCCCAGTTTCTAATTCCTACCAGGTACTGTTTAACAGTAGCTTATCTTGGTTCAAAGTAACACAAACCTCTTTGCAGACTGAGAAATCTGTCTGCAGTTGAACTCTTAGACATGTTGCTTAATTAAACTATAACTTTCTCATGAGAAAAGACCACTTCCTCAGACATGCAGCTTATGTGGCCAAACATCAGGATTCTCTGAAGAAAAAGTATTTTTACTCTTTGCCCAAGTATGCTGGGATTCTCTGATATCCTTCAGTCACTTCGTAGCTAGCAGGCTGGGAGTAATTGTGACCAGTGGGACCAAGCACAAAGGAACTCCTGCAGCCTAGTGGCTCAGGTTTCTTCCAGTCTGTTTGAGCTGGTGCCCTGAGCAGACCTTGGGCACAAAATCTGCAGTCATGCCCCAAACACCCAGAAGAACCTCCACTCACAGGTGCTCTAACAAGCCCAGGGTCACAGGATCCAAGAAACACAAGATCCCAGAGACAGCTTGACTCTGAGGAGTTCAGACACAACCAGGATCACAGGAAGGACAGGCTCCAGTCAGATTTAGCAAGGATAGGTAGTACTAGAGATAACCAAATGATGCGAGGCAAGCATAAAAATATAAGCAACACAAACCAAGGTTATTTGGCATCATCAGAACCCAATACTCCCACCATTGCAAGTCTTGGACATACCATCGCACTGGAAATGCAAGATTCAGATATAAAATCACTTCTCATGATGATGATACAGTACTCTAAGAAAGACATAAATAGCACCATCAAAGAAATACAGGAGAACACAGGTAAACAGCAAGAAGCCCTTCAAGAGGAAACACAAAAATCCCTTTAAGAACTACAAGAAAACACAATCAAACAGGTGAAGGAAATGAGCAAAACTATCCAGAATCTAAAGACTGAAATAGAAACAATAAAGAAATCAGAAAGAGACAATCCTGGAGATAGAAAACCTAGGAAAGATATCAGGAGTCGTAGATGCAAGCATCACCAACAGAATATAAGAGACAGAAGAGAGAATCTCAGGGGTAGAAGATACCATAGAAAACATTGACACAACATCCAAAGAAAATGCAAAAAGCAAAAAGCCCCTAACCCAAAATATCCAGGAAACCCAGGATACAATGAGAAGACCAAAACTAAGGATAATAGGTACAGAAGAGAGTAAAGATTCCCAAGGTAATGGGCCAGTAAATATCTTCAACAAAATTATAGAAGAAAACTTCCCTAATCTAAAGAAAGAGATGCCCATGAGTATAAAAGAAACCTATAGAACTCCAAATAGACTGGACCAGAAAAGAAATTCCTCCTGTCACATAATAATAAAA
>NW_022196897.1:74796795-74805462 GCF_008632895.1 Mastomys coucha | reverse complement strand
TATGAAAATTAATATTACTAACATATCCTAATCGATTGAAATCCAAAAATATGAGGAATTAGACATTTATTGACTGTCATCCGATGATCTCTCTAATTTGGTAATTGGAGAAATAGGCCCAATATATTCAATCCATATACACTTTCAGCTTGTTTATTCGTGACAATGTCTTGCTGTGTACAACATAATGGTCTTGAGACCTTGCTTCTCCTATCTCAGCCTCTCTATTAGTAGTATTGTTTATTTCATGTTTTTACACTATACTGTGGTTTTCAGGACAGCTTACATATTTTAAAAGTATTTATATATCTAAAAGAAATGTAGACAATTAAATTGGGAGGGGGGTTGTAAGAGAACAACAAAGAGTAAGACTGAATGCTTTGCTTGATGTTTGTAACTCTTGTATCAAGTTACCACAATAAAAGCCAAGATTTTAAGCTCTACTAAATATAAAACAAACAAACAAACAAAAACACTTTATATATTTATGTTCATTTAAGAAAATATTAATAGTGATATATTATTTTGAAATATACAGTTAATACGCTTGGAGTTATTTAAAATTTATATTGAGAAAAGCATATGTATTTTCAGTATTGTAGACAAGCATCTACATAAGACTGTTAAATTGATTGTTGCTTTATATCAAACAGCTTTTATAATACTCATTTTTATTGTTATAATTTTTTTTATAAATTTTAAAGAATATGACAAAAAAGATACTGTAGGTATTGAAGGGAAGTCTCTGGGAGGAGTTGGGGTACAAAAGGAAAACAATAATGTGATTTAAATCTATTTACTCAAAATATGTTTTTATATGTTAACAAATTCAGATAAATTGAAATAATGTAACTTTTCTCATTATAATGCAATAAAACATAAAAAAATAGTATGTCAGCCTCCTTTCTCTGTAGGTAATGCTTATTTTGTGAGTAAGGCATTCTGTTAATACTTGTGCTCTTCAGTGAATTTGATCAAATTTTATAATCTAAGTTTTAACTGTTTTGAACATTTAAAAATAATAAGTTAGCTTCTATTACATAACTACTTATAAAAATTGTTGTCTAGAGGGAGAGGTTTATTATTGAGGTTTTGTTTATGTGGTTGATTGATTGGTTTGTTATGTTCTTGCTCCAATTTCACTTTTTTCAAAAATTTTGTCTGTCACAATACCTATCTTTGTACACCTTGTTTTTCTTTTTTCTTCTCTTGACTTAAGTATCTGTTTTTTAAAACTGTTTTGCTTATTTTCTATTTCTCATATCATAATATATTTTACTTTTTGTTAGTTTCTGTGTTTTGAGTTAGGCCCTCACTATGTAGTCAATCTGCTATCAAGGGTACAGACCCCGTGCCTTGTTCCCATGAGTGCTAGGATTTCAGCATGAGTCATCATTCCCAATTTTCACTTCATTTTATGTCTAAAACATCATTTTTCTTTCTACCAGCTTATAAGTCTCTCATCTCTGAGTAAGAAAATGACACATATTATTTGCCTTGACATTTGTAATACTAGTCAATATTATGAATAAATAACTTTTAATATAGGTACCATATATTCTTAAGTTTTCTATGTATTAAAATACAACTTCCAAATGTAGTTGTTTCTATATACAAGAATGGCTATCATGACTAATGGTGACAGTCATCAGGCAGAGTGGGTGAGGGTGCTAATTTGCTCATTTTTTCTTTTCTTTTCTTTTTTTTTTATTAGATGTTATCTTTATTTTCAATATCTCCTTTCCCAGGTTCCCCTCCAAAAAAAACCAAACCAAAACAAACAAACAAACAAACAAAAAAACTAAAACAAACCCCTGTTCCCTTCCCCCTCCTCCTGCTCACCACCTAACCCTTTCCTGCTTACTGGCCCTGGCATTCCTTTACACTGGGGCACAGGACCTTCACAGGGCCAAGGGCCTCTCCTCCTATTGATGAGTGACTTGGCCATCATCTACTATACATATGCTGCTGGAGCCATGAGTCCCACCATGTGTACTCTTTGGTTGGAGGTTTAGTCCCTGGGAGCTCTGAGGGTACTAGTTAGTTCATATTGCTGTTCGTTTTAAGGGGCTGCAAACCCTTCGGCTCCTTGGGTTCTTTCTCTAGCTCCTTCATTGGGGACTCAGTCCAATGGATGGATGTGAGCCTCTATTTCTGTGTTAGTCGTGTACTGTCAGAGCCTCCCAGGAGACAGCTATATCAGGCTCCTGTCATCCAGCACTTGCTGGCATCCACAACAGTGTCTAGATTTGATGATTGAATATGGGAAAGATTCCCAGGCGCAGCAGTCTCTGGATTGTTCTTCCTTTAGTCTCTGCTCCATAGTTAGTCTCTCCAACTCCTTTCATGGGTATTTTGTTCCCCATTTTAAGAAGGAACGAAGTATCCACACTTTGGTCTTCCTTCTTCTTGAGTTTGTTGTGGTTTGTTCTTCCTTTACTCTCTGCTCCATAGTTGTAGAAACTATTTTTTTCTTTTCTTATTTATTTTTTGGATATTTCCTTTATTTGCATTTCAAATGTTATACCCTTTCCCTGTTTACCCCACTCCCAAAAACCCCTATCCCATCCTCTTTTCCCCTGCTTCTATGAGGGTGTTCCTCCACCCACCCACCCACCCATGCCACCACTGGTTTGAAGACTTTTCCTGGATGCCTTAATTTTAAAACTTACAACCTCACCACTTATACTGCAACATTTTCTCTGTCCAATCACATTAAGGCAGTAACAAGCCTGTGATTGGATAGGAACAGAGAGGTGGAGCCAGAGTTGGAGGAGGAGAAAGTTCAGAAGCAAGAGGAGACAGATCATCATGGAGGCAGATGATGAGGACGAGTCAGACCCCACGTGGTTATACAACCAAGCAAAGGTTTTTATAAAATAGATTAATTAGGTTATAATATTATCTTTATTATTTTGTTCTGAAATTATTGTTTTGGCATCTTGTAATTGTGATCTTATTATATAAACCTGATTAGATAATTAAGCCCTAAGAATCATGCTTTACCGGGTATTAGGCATTAGATGAATGTTTGTGGGGGTATGTTAAGAGTTGCATGTGAGCGAGATGTTTTTAATAGCTGAGGAAGAATAATAAGAGCCTGCTGGACATGGTGATTCCGGTCAATACCGGCTCAAGAACGTGGCCCAACAGAAAAGTTTGCAGGGTAGATTTATTTTTTTTTATTATTATTCCCACAACACACTTATTTTTCCTGTGAAATCCTAATGAATATATTTGTGCTTCTTCTAATACATACACACACACGCACATGCACGCACACACACACACACATACACACACTCAGATGTATGCAAGAGAGATAAAGTGAGAGAACCCATATACCTTACAGACAAATTTCTTGTAATTCCAATTCAGGCTACAGCACTACGGGGTTTTGTTAAACTGAAGATTGTAGAAACAATTTCCTATGAAGAAAAATTTCGTACATTGGCCATTCAGAAGAAAGAAGACATGGTCATCTGGTTGAGGGATAAAGTATGGGGGTCTTACAGGTCTTGATATGGTTAAAGTACATGACACACTTTATGAAACAATATTTATTGATTCATCAACATGTTCAACGAGTTTGATTGGATAAAACATTAACAATGAGACTAAGTGTTGTTTTCCAGTGAAGCTGGCTTACATCACTATATGCTATCTTCCATTGCAGCTGCAATTTTTTTTTAAAGAATGGCAATTACCATGGAAATTGTTCCATTGTGGACAGAGTTTTATCACTGAAGTGAGGCCTCAGCTAATGGCACTACACTTTATCTTAGTGTCCTTGTTTGCTTAGTATAATGATCAAGGATGCATTTCTACAACTATCCCTAAAATTGAATAACTTGGTAGTTAAAAATAACTGAAATATCTGAGATCATTAAGTTTGTGAAAGTAGGATTCTATCTTGACTTTTAGGAAGATGGTTAATGTTAGGAGATTACAGATGATTTATACCCAGATGAAATTTTAGATATTCTTTTTTTGTGGCTCTTTTTTGATGAATAATTAATTACAGTAATGTTTCATGAAAACCAATAGTTGACCATAGTATATTAATGCAAATGACCATATGACCATCAAGAGACTGAAAATCCTATAGGAAGAAAGGAGTAAATTGCCACAGCATTTTAAGAAAACATAAGAAACCAATAGGTGAAGGAAAACGTTCACACAAACAGCAGTAACCCAAGGGTGAAACTTATTTCATGATATCGAGGGAGTTCAATTGTGTTCTGAAGTGTATTCGAGCAGAAAATGTGGACAATTTCTAATAGTCATTTCCTTCTCGGTTGAAAAACAATTTTAATAAAAGTTTTAAAGTATTTCTTGATTAATATACCTACACATCTTTACACTCATTGTTCAATTTAAAAGTCATGATTAATTAAATAATTAAGTACTATAATTGATTGGATTTTTGTGAACAACCTCAGAATTGTTTTGCTTGTCCTTTAGTCAGAAAATGTAAATATTGGGAAGCATCTTAAAGTAAGATTGTTAACATCATATATAGGCATTAATAATTGAAAGGTCAACCCCAACAAAGAGTGTGACATTAGCTAATTTTTACAGGACAAATATTTTATGCTTCATTTTATAAATTTAAATATCCTGTCAGTTTGCTTACTACTTTAGCAAATAGAATTAAAATTAACTTTTAAGACTGTATGGTGTCTCATGCCTTTGCTTCCATCTCTCAGGAGGCCAAGGCAAGAGGATCTCTATGTGTTCAGGGCCAGTTTGGTATATAAAACAAATTTTGTTACATCAAGAATTAGAAAATAAAACAAATACAAAACTATTAATTTTAATAAGTGATATTTTTCAAATATGTCTTCAAAGATATCATTTAGCACAATAATTCTATACAATTAATATGTGACTTTTATTAGCGAAAATAAATCTCCCCATAGCCATAGTTGATACAGTCATCATATTTATACATTTATATTTATTTTGACAGCAAGCATTAAATTTAAAATTTTGATGATATATAACATGAAATTGTAAAAATTTTCAAGCTATTCTACCTATTTTCAAGATGAAAGCATGTGAAAAATATATGAATATTTAAAGTATTGGGAAAAGGCCATATAATCTTGGTTAAAATGTAATTATAAGAATGATTGTTTGCAGTTCTTCTTTCTGGATCTCTCTTGAAAGTAGCTGATGGGGAAAAGCCTCAGTGGGAGCAAGACTCAGTATTGTGAGGTACTTAAGGTTGCCTTTTTAAAAAAATAATAATAATTTTTTATTTATTTTTTTTACAATCCAGACCCAATTGCCTTCTGGTTCATGCTCCAACTGTTCCACGTCCCATACCTCCTCCCTGCCCTTAGGTTCCCAGGAAGATGAAGGATGGTACCACCCCTCACCCCCATCTCACCAGAACTCTAACCTCCCTGGGGCCTCCAGTTTCTTGAGGATTAAGTGCATCTTCTCTGACTGAAAGAGCCGACAGTCCTCTGCTATATATATGTTGGGGCCTCATATCAGCTGGTGTATGCTGCCTGGTTGGTAGTCCAGTGTTTGAGAAATCTCTCACGTCCAGGTTAATTGAGACTGCTGGTCCTTCTACAGGGTCAAACTCCTCCTCCTCAGCCTCCTCTCTTTTCCTAATTCCACCACAGGGAATTAGCAGCTTCAGTCCATTGGTTGGGTGCAAATATCTGCATCTAACTCTTTCAGCTGCTTGTTGGGTCTTTCAAAGGACAGTCATAATAAATCCCTTTTTGTTAGCACACCATAGCCACAGTAATAGTGTCAGGCCTTGGAACCTCCCCTTGAGCTGGATCCCAGGTTGCCTTTTTTATGATAAAATATTTACCTGTCTTAAGTGTAAGTTAAGTTACTTTGCAGTCTTAGCTGACCTGCTTGTCTGAGTTCCTTTGAGGCCAGAAAATGCAGTCTCTGGCGTTTAGCAACATTTTAGAACAGCAGGGTATTAAGTGAAGGATTAATTGGTAGGGACTTTTCACCCTTGCCAAGAAGCCTCTGCCTCTAGCTTGTCAAGCTGGAGGGAGGTTTGAGGCACTAAACCTTTATTTAACCAGGAGAAAAGAATCATGCTAGCAGAAGAAAATAACTTTTACATAAGCAATTATGCATGAACTCACATAAATTCATATATAAATTCACACATACATATTCATACATCTGTATGCAAATGAGTTGGGCTCAGCTATGTACTTATCTCATAATTCCATTCAAGTCTGTAAGGAAAAAAATTCTCCTCTTTAGTAAGACTAAACAGTCCTGTTATAAAGGAGCTTAGTAATTACTAATAAAATTTTAAGAATTCTTATGGAATCATCATTAACAATTAAGAAATAATCTATTTGTCTATATAGCATCACTGCAAGACAGTATATCTTCATTGTTCTGCCAAATTCTGTTCAATAGGGTTGTCTAATACCTAGTGATTATTATATATGTTTAATAATAACAGGAAAAGCAGATTAATAGCAGGAATTTTTCCTCAAATATAATCTCCTCAGCCTTGGGTAAAGGAACAAATCTGTCATGGCTTTACAGTCCATAGTTGAACCATCTCAGAAAGATCACTTGCTAGTTTTTAGCTTCTCCTAGGTGGTTACTAGCAGTTTGGCATAACAGATTTTAATCAATTATTCAAAAGATGTGATTGATCTTCACTCAAGTTTGGTGTTGGGGTTTGTCTGCATGTGTATCTATGCAAGCTCAAAATGCAAGGGGATATCATTGTGGTTTTTTGATTATTTTACCTGAAACCAAGCCAGTGCTGGTCCAAAGGACTGAGATCATAAAATATTAGGCAGGAGTAATCATTTGTTCATTTGGTAGAAGATAAGAGTGAGAAATTCTGGTTGGCACTCTTTTGTAATAACAGGGTTTTTACTAACAAGTTTTTAAACTAGGTTTTGAAAAATATGAGCCTACAGTAAAGTATTATTCTCAGGACTAGAAAGGGGTTGACAGATGTCACTCACTATTCATGGAAAACCACATATAATTCTTAAATGATGCAGCATGTATAGGGAGGATGAGCATTTTTAATAGGTAAGAATGGGTCTTCAACAATAACAAGTTTCCTCTTGTATGGAGGGTCATAATTAGACAAGTCAGGACAGACATCTTTGAGATGCCACTAAATATCAACAAGGGTAAGCAGAATATACCCTCATTTACATAGGCCAAGTCTACAGTCAGTGAGTCCATTTATAAACCAACAGTTCAAATAAGGTATTCCTGTTTCCTTCGTCTCCCTCACAAGTCTCCTTCAACATTGTCTGTCTTTCTCATTTTCAGATTCTAGAGCTTGACTGAAGATAAAGAGTAACTTTTAACACTTTGAAAATATCAAAGTTTAAATGCTTTATTTTTAATATATGTTTTCTCACATAATAATTACAAAGATTATTGAATAAAGTATAATATTTTAATACATATACAACACATAATGACCAGACAGGAAAAGGGACATATTCATCATTGCACACAGTTATTAGTTCCTTGTGTTGGTAGCTTTTCTACCAGCTTTTTTGAAATAACTACTTATTTGGAGTATTTTAGGGTTATGGTACTATGCTGTATGAGAATAACAATAGAGGGCAGATGATTAAGTGGCTTTTATTGGTTGTAAATTTCATACTAATTTCACATTAGTGTGAAAAAATTATGGCAAAAATAACTTCGATGAGGAATGTCTTATTTAGTTTCCTAGTTTGAAGATATGGCCCATTATAGCAGGAGAATCATGGTGGTAAGTATCCTGTGGTACCTAATCTCATTGCTTCCACATCTATCTATCTCCTGAGACAATGTCTGTCCTTCTCATTTTCAAATCCTCAATCTTAGATGATGATAGAGTATAACTTTTCACACTTTGAAGATATCAACCTTTTGGATACATTACTTTTAATATTTGTATGTATTTTGTCACATAATTACAAAAATTATTGAGTCTGTGAGAAATACAAAGTCTTGTCGTATTTAATTATGCCCAGAATACTGAAGTCTATAGAGTTGTATTAGCCACACTTAAGGTGTGTCTTCTCACTTAATCAATATATGCTGTAGCATCCCTCACAGGTATGTCTGGGTGCATATCTTCTAGGTGATTCTAAACAGGTGATTCAATGATATTCAGCATCACCATTTGCATTGGGGCATTTGAATTGAGCATGAAAGTTTTAGAGGAAGGCCTTATTTTATATCTGGGGATTTTGGAACTCTACTTTACCTAAGACTGAGAAGAGTCTTAATGGAACTCTGTGAGCTTGTATTTAAAGACGGGTAAACAGAGCATGTTACTAATATAAAGTTCGAAAAGACAGTTGAAAGATAAGTATTAAATGTTTACCTGTTTCTGACTTACTTAAGAAGTTATTATATTTAAAAATCGTCATGGGTATTGAAAACAAAACATGAAGACATAAAGTAATGAAAATTATGGATATTTATGTGATACACATATAGAAACAATTGACATTAGTGATTAAGAGTTGAGAAACTATTTTGGGTATCAGTACACAGTCTCCGATCACTTCTTCATAGTGAAATTGTTAGAAGTGATTTGTGTGGTCATAACCCATTGCTAAAATGGGAAATATTCAAATGACACAGTATAATTTTTTTATCTGCCTTTATCACTTTTCTTTTTTTTTTTTTTTTTTTTTT
>NW_022196897.1:74779209-74796595 GCF_008632895.1 Mastomys coucha | reverse complement strand
AGACCATTATTACTTGAAGGGGTACTTCTGTGTATCCATGTAATTCATAACCTGTGATAGCGAAACAGGATGACTATGCTTCATTGTGAGATGGAAAGGTCAGAATGAGTGTGATTTATAATAATTTGGATTATTTTATACTAGAAATGAAAATGTATCATTTAAAACAGCAATGGAGCAATAGGATAAACTCCAGCTCTGACATTCATTCCTGAATATATGAAGTCTGAATTTTTTTGTACTGTTAAAAGCCAACAAACCAACACTCTTCCCTCTCATTATTTTTAGTACACCTGGGATGTTAACCAGATAATCTACTCTAGGTTTAAAATATTCATATCATATGAATAAATAATTGTTAAATTTCTATCTATATATGAGGTTTTTATACAAATTCTAGCTTTCAAATTTTTATTGCTTGTATTTATATTTATGTATATGTGTACCACATGATTATTTTAGTAGTTGGAGAGACAATAACTAGGAGTTATTCTCTCTTTTAACCATGTGGGTTTCAGGGAATTATACTGACCTCATTCAAGTCATCATACTTGTGGCAAATACATTTACCACTTAAGCTATTTCCCTTATCCCAGGTTATTATTTATACATACAAATACATGATCGTCGATTCTATACCCTCAGAAATACTTTGGTTTTCTGCCTATGTATCTAAATTAACCTCTTAAGGAGCTACATTTTAGAATTCTCATATATTCTTTATTAATGACAGTCATACTTTACCGCACCATAACTTTTTCATAGCATTTTTTACTTCTGCATTCCTCAGAGTATAGATAAGAGGGTTTAGCAAAGGTGTACATATTGTATAAAACATAGACACCATCTTGTCTATTAGTAAAGTAGTTAGAGGCCGTGTATATATAAATATACATGGACCAAAAATATGACCACCACAATGAAATGAGAAGTGCATGTAGACAAGGCCTTTCGTCTTCCATCTGCACTGTGTTTTCTCAGAGAGTATAAGATGACAATATAGGAGATAAGCAGTACTATGAAACTTACCATGCATATGGCACCACTATTAGACACAACTAGCAAATTTATCACATAGGTATCCATGCAGGCAAGTTTCAGTAAGGGCTGCAAGTCACAGAAATAATGATCGATCACATTTGGACCACAGAATGGTAATCTTAAGGCTAAGAAAATCTGTGCTGAAGAGTGAAGACAAGACCCTATCCAGGCAACAATCACTAATATACCACAGATACGTTGGCTCATTATAGTTGTATATCTTAGAGGCCTACAGATTGCTACATAGCGGTCAAAGGCCATGAGGATAAGCACAAAGATCTCCATGCACCCAAAGAAGTGAGCTGCAAAGACCTGAGTCATACATTCATTGTAGGTAATAATTTTTTTCTGGGAGAGGGAATCCACGATCAATCTAGGTGCTGTAGTCGTAGAGAAGCAAGCATCAGCAAAAGACAAATAGAAGAGGAAAAAGTACATGGGACTCCCAAGTGTCTGACTCATCTTAATGGTCACCACAATGAGAAAGTTCCCTATTAAAGTCAGAAGGTAAAGAATCAAGAAGACTCCAAATATGGCCTTCTGTTTTTCTGGATCCTGAGTCAACCCCAACAAAATGAACTCAGTCACACTGTTGTTATGCATCCTATCAGTGGCTGTATTAGATGGGACTGGCTGAAAAATGTTCAACCTGCAAACAAAGAAAGGACATATTGAGATCAATGTCCAGATGTTAAAATTCCTTGGTTCTAACTTTGTTAGTCTCATCTGCCTTTTAATTCACTGAAGAATCTTTTAAAAGTTCAACATAGATACCTATGTCTCAATGAGATTTCTCATTGACTCAGAAGATTACTGGACTGATTCCTGTTGATATTTCAAAGTGTAAAGTTTGTTCTTCTTTTGAAAAAGTCATGTGTTGATTAAGAAACTTAGGAAAAGCATATGTGTCTATAGGTTTTGTTGTGAGGGAATGAGTTCAAACATATTCTTTACACATTTGGAGTGCATTGAAAGAATAAATATTTCATGCATGCATACATTCACATGTACATCTAGACCTATTGCTGATTCTTTCCCTGTGCTCTGTAATATGAAAAGCACTCCTAAATGTAATGAACCACTAAGCCTAGTGATTCCATTATAAGAAAAGTTTGTTATGATCAAAGAAAAGTATACTATAATGCTTTCATTACATTTAGGTTTATTCCATTAGAAATGTAACATTTTCTAACTGTAAGTTTTAGATTTCATTAGAGATTTTATTTTTTTAAATAGAAAAATGTTACTTAGAAAATAATACATGTCCTACACACACACACATATATACACATACACACATACAAACACACACAAACATTTTATATATATATATGTATATATATAATTGTCTGCTTTTTAAATTTTATGTGAGAAACTTGTTTGCTACAATGTTAATTTTTATTGACTTTTTTTTTCATTTTTGGTTCTGCATTCAAATATTTGTATCTTAGATAACTGAAAGAAGTCCTCAATGTAATCTTACTGCCTCATTTTGATGTAGAATTTCTATAAAATTTTTAGTTTGTTTGTAAGTCATATCTTTATTTCATTTCTTTATGTGTGTTTTCCTCTTTCTCACCTTTTGTGCATAGGTATGTGTGTGTGTGTATGTATGTGTGTATGCTGTGTGTGTATATATATATATATATATATATATATATATATATATATGTATATTTGTACAATCACAGTCATGTAAAGGCCAAAAGAATAATTATCTCCCTATACCTAGTGGGCCCAGGGAATTGATCTCAGTTTGTTAAGCATGGCAGCAACTCTTTACCTGGTGACCCATTTTAATGGCCACATGCTTTTATACCTTACAGTCATAAATATCAATTTAAATTTAATATTATAATAATAGTGTAATAATGATAGCATCTTATTTCAAGCTACTTATAATTCTTATAATTTTTACTTTATAAATAATAACTTTATAAAATATAATGAATTGTAAAACATAAAACATTTTAACTAATGCTAAATGAAACATCCTAATTGATAAATATTAGCTGTTTTCAAACTTTGTATAACTTCATTAACTTATTTCTGTATACTTTATGGTTATTATGTAATCACCAAAACAAGGAAAATATGTAGGAACAAAAGAACTGACTTTCAATTTACCCTTCCTCTGTGAAGAAAGAAACATGTTGAGTTTCTTATATTTGGTTCCAGAGAGATTTGAGTCTATTTGTATCTGTGCTTTGTGTATCTTAATCTTACATAAACATGTGGTCAGAATTATAGGTCTGACAACTTTTCAGATAAGCTAAAGTTTATGAAAACAAATTTATTTTATGATGTTATTTTATATGAGTTAGTTGATAGAAATAAATATACTTCATTATTCTCATATGAGTTTTATAAAAACATCTTAATTTTTACTTTTTTTCCTGAGATGTCACACATTTACTAACACTTTTGATATATTCTTAAATAGCAGATAATGGGATTGTTAGCTAAAAATTCTGTTGGCTTTTGTCAGTGATTATTTCTTTTGCTGTAAAATCTTCACATATCATTTAGTTCAATTTGCCAATTAATCTATTTTACTTTAGTCCTAAATCATATTCTTTATAATATAGAAGTCATTCTCTCCTCTTCTATAATCATCTTTAGCTCAATGGGTGAATCAAAAGAGTCTGAGGAGGTAAGAGTAATCAAAATACACTGGATAAACAAAATCTAATTTCAAGAAAAAAAAAAGAATGTAAACCAAACAGTTAAATATTTAAGGCACTACTTTGTTACATTAGAAGAAGAAAAATCATCTTCAGACAGAAAGGAATAATTTATCGTGTGATATATGTTCACAAAGGAACTTAAAATTACTTCAACAGATGAATTAAAACCTCAAATTATAGAGGTCAGTTTGTAGCCAGATTCTCATATTACCTGTAAGGGAGTGGTAGAGGTGTGTGTCACCCTGACAAGCATACCCAAACACCACTTCTCTGTCCATTGAAGATATAAAACTTCAATATCACAATATTCATATGTAACTATGTGTATTTCAACAATATGTCTCTATTGGGTCACTATAAATATTAGTTCACTCTATATAAATAAGGTAGGCATGTGGCTATCCACTGCTGTTCCCCTGGTTTGCTAACTATCATTCCTCATGTTCAGCCTCCTGTTTCATAAAACTTTTATTTAAGTTGTTTATTTGCTCATTTTTTACATTGTTTTAAATCTAAACTTTCCTCCCAAAGTATCTGAAATACAATCATCCTTAATGATCTTGCTAGCTTTTCTCTGGTGGTTACAAGATAGAAATAAAATTTAAGGCTTTTATTAACAAAAAGATCAAAACTACATAGCATCTTGACAACAGGATTTCTATAATGAAGGGAAAATTGAAACATAACACCTGTAATAATATAGATTCCAGTGATATAAAAATTAGAGAAAAGGCATTTTTTATGAAAGAAATTAAATCACATTCAATGAGAATGAGAAGGAAAATATATATCCACGCAAACAAATCAATAGAATTCCCTCTAGGTATCAGACTCCAAAAACAATAGAAAGGTTTAGAGATGTAAGTAGTTTCTTAGAAGAAATTCCTAAAAGCATGATAATGAATTTTGGGTCTCTTTCCATTATTACAATGTAAAACTGGGGGGCACAAACATAGGAACTCCCACTTGGTGAGATTCACCATGAGTTGGTGAGATCCTCCCCAGAGAATGGTGCTGCCAATCAAGCCAGACAACCTAAATTTGATCCTACAACCTACATGGTGAAAGATACACTCATTCCTGTAAGAAGCCCTGTGACTTTCATGGATATTCCATGGAGTACACCCAATCACACACACACCCCACACACACACCCACACACACACAAAGAAAGAGAGAGAGAGAGGTAATAAAAATTGAAGAAAAGATTCATTACTCTCCTGAAATAAAAATAATAATCATTTGTTATTCAGTGGAATTTTATAAATTTTGTGTGTTCCTGATGAGCTACATTTTCAATGTAATGAAAAGACTACATCATTCAAGATTCCAACACTCTCCTGCTAATGACATTTGTTTGCCTGTTCTTATATGTAAGAAAAGTGAATTCAACTTTCCATGAAAAATTGCAGGTGATAGAAGACTTGGATCACAAAGGCTTGGCTTCTGTTTCTGGATAGTATCTGGGATATGTGATAAACAAATGAGTTTTTGCATTGTGAGCAGACTAGCATAACTTAACCTTGCCTGATTAGGTATAGTGCAAGAAAACATAATGAAAAAAAAGTTTGAACAGTACTGAAAGGAATGAGTACTAGGGATGATATGACTCAACAAATACATATATACAAAATTTATAATGTAAGTCTATTAGTATCACTGATGCTGAGAGCCATAAAATACAGACAGGCACTGCAGGGCATCCTATGTTTGATTTCACTGGAGTACCCTTTTTGAAAGGACTGGAAGTCCTGATCCTCAACTTCTGTACAAAGGAACAGCAAAATGGAATATTGTCCCTCTTCATTATAATAGATATTTGCATTGTTTAGACTATGGGTCTTTTGGCCCAGTATGTTACAGTTACTACTTTTTAAAGTTTCATGAAATGTAGTGGGAAAAATAAAATAAATCATAATGATATATGCATACAAATATACATATCTACAGATATGAGGATATCTCTATGTTTTTATATTGCTACTTCTATCATCCTTTTTTATATTTTTCTCTTACATATATTATACATACATATATGTAATCTTATGAATTCTTTAGAAAGCCACCAATGGCCTGTAGACATATGCCTTTTTATGTGTTTAATCAGAAAGTAAGAACCAACACTTAAAATTTCCTTTTACCTTCCTTTTTCATACATACTTTTCCCTTTTCCTCTTTCCTATCATTGTTTAAATGGACAAGTGTGGGGCAGTGTGGGGCAGTGGTCTGCTCAGGTAACTTAGGCCCAGTAGAGTATTTGGCTTTGAGCCCTGGAGCCCCGGTGGGCAATTTCTGCTTGCAGGAGTAAGAAAGAGCTTGGCCATAACTCCTGAGTCTTTGGTTCCTGTTTCAGTCACAACCCCTCACAGCTGCCCCTGCAGATGTGTGCTCTATCAGGCAGACGATGCCACAAGCTCCCAGCATTCTAGCTGGACCCTACATCCAGTCATCTGACCACAAGCCAGACACCCCACGCCCCATACAATAAAAGGGGCGGTTTGCCCCCTCCTCGCTCTCTTGTTCTCTCACTTTCCTGCTCTCTCGCTCTTCCTCTCTCTTTCTCTTGCTCTTTTGCTCTCTGGCTCTTCGTCTCTGCTCTCCTCTTGCTCTCTCTCCCCTCTCTTTCCTGCTCTTTATTCTTCTCTTGCTTTCTTCCTTTCCTTTCCTTTCCTTTCTCTCTCTCTCTTTCTTTTCTCTCTCTTTCCTCTCCTTTCTTTCTCTGTACTTGATCAGCCTATTTTCTCCTTCTTATAATAAAATATCTCATTTATACATTGCCTCCTTTTCAACTAACGCGCTGTGCAGCCACAGGCCCAGGCCCTGTCATATGGTACAACAGACAAGTGGGCATGTGAAATCAAAGGACACACGTGCTGTAAAATTACTTACTACTGTTCTAAACACAGTGGGTGAGATCCTCACTATGGCTTTGAGTACCACTCGTCCGTGTCTCACCATGTTCACTTCAAGTAACATGCAAGCACTCCTCTCTAAAAGTTCTGCATGGTGCATCCTGATGATTTTTTTCTCTTCTAAAACATCTACCCCATATTTTTCTATGGAGAGAGAGCACAATGCAAAGCTCTATATTTACATAGTCAAGTGCCTTAATTACAAATATATAGCCATTGTAAGCATTTTGTGTGTTCATTGAGTCACGTCATCTATAGCACAACCTCTTGTCATTTTTGTTTGAGCATTGTTGAATAACTCAGTTTTACCACACTGGAATATGGCAAGATTGTACTGTTCTGGTCTGCACATACTATAAAATCTTGCTGTGTTTATCACAGAGCTTCCAGGTAATACCCAGGAACAGAAGCCAAGCCTTTGTGCTCCACGTGTTTTAATCCCTATATCTCTTACAGCAATTATGTCTATTATAATTATGAGAAGACTCATCATCGCAAGGAACAAAATGTTATTATCAGTAAGCATCATAGAATGAAAATCATGAGATAAGCCAGGACAAGTTTCAGGAATGGCTAACAAAAAACTATAGCTGAAGGGTGTTTTATCATTGAAGTGGGTTTTTTTCTTTCTTTTATTTTTTATATTTGCTCTTTCATCAAACCCATAGGGTGAATTGTAAACAGAAAATATATGCCAGACTCCAACACTGTTCTATCAGCATCGGCAAACTGACTGTCTTATTTATAGGGTCCACACCAACTCTTGTCCTGACTCCACAGTTTGCAAATAAGTCTGCAGGTACCCCAAGTCATAGTCTAGTCACTCAGAGGCCAGTGTAAGATGAAGAAATAAAAACTAATACCAACTTCACATCAGTAGATAAAATTTGACTCTGTTCCATTATGTTTTAAAGGATTCAAAATGAAAATGAGCTGATAGTGAGTGGGAGAGAAGATAGTTTAATTAGATTTAAAAACTTACCCTTTCTTTTGAAGACAAAGTCTGTTTCCAACATATTTCTCTAGTTTACTCTCTGTGTTTTGATTTACAGTGATGATGAATCATATAGAAAAATAATCTGCACCATGTAAATTGGTGAACTGAGTCTTTACAACATAAATTATATTTTAGATTTATCCAATCTGATTTCAGGTGTAGAAACTATGGAGAAAGGAGAAACTTCAAGACAATCCTATAGAAGACTGGCATTAGACTCTGCCATGAAGACTGAAATATTGGTTAAAACGATTCTTCAGTCACTTAAAAAAAAAGATCCACTAATATCCACTTTACTACATAAAAATATGTCTAAATTCAGCCCTTACACTGAAAATTTTTCTAGTATCTGAGCATTAAATGTCTTTTCCTGCCACAAAATATTTATAGATATATGGAAGCGTTCACACATGTCCAGTCTCCAGAGAAAGCAGGTTCATGTCCCTTTTTCACAAACCCCTGAAGCATTTGTTAAATGAGCAAATCATAGAACTAGTACACAATCGTGGCAACTACACAGCCAATTATTCGCAGGTAATGTTGTCACAGCCATTTCTCCTTTCTGTCTCTTAATTCTTATTGTAAGAGATATTTGCACAGTATTTGCCAATTAATCTGTTCAATGATTCTGTCACAGTCACATTGAAATTTAGAACATAGAAGAAATACAATAAATAAGTTTTTGGAGTGACAGACAAACCCTGAGCCCAGTTTAAGATTTGAATATATATGATGAAATTGAGTTTTAAATCTACCACTTGAATATGGAGGTTCTGAAGTATTTAACTATTTTTGGAAATTTATTTATTTATTCATTTATTTAAAGCCCAAATGCTGCTCCCCATCCTTTGCCCTCTCTCATCCAGCCCCTCCCCCAGTCCTCATCTCCTCTAAGAGGGTCATACTCTAGGTATCCCCTATCCATGGCACATCAGGTCTCTGTCAGATTATGAGCATTTGTTCCCACTGAGGCCAGAAAGGGTAGCCATGAAGACTGAGCTGTCAGTCTGTTACTTATGTGAGGTGGGACTGGGAGGGTTGGGGCTCTTTGATTGGTGCCTCAGATTCTGAGAGCTCCCTAGGTTCCAGGTTTGTTTATCTGGTTGGTCTTCTTGTGGAGTTCCCATCTGTTGGGGCCTTCAATCCTTCCCCAAACTCTTCCATAAGTGTCCCCTACCTCTGTCTAATGTTTGGCAGTGGGTATATGCTTCTGTTTCAATCAACTACTGGATATAGCCTCTCAGAGAACAGTTATGCTAGGCTCCTGTCTGCAAGCATACAGTGAATCATAAATATTATAAAGAATTGGATGTTTCCAGTTGAGCAGTTATTGCTTGGCCTTTCCTTCAGTCTCTACTCCATCCCTCCATTACTTTTAGAGAAGATGAATTTTTGGTGAAAGACTTGTGGGTGGATTGGTGCCCTTGTCCTTCCACTGGAAGTCCTGCTTGGTTACAAGAGGTAGCCTCTTCAAGTTCTATGTCACTACTGCTAAGTATCTCTCCTAAGATCATCTGCATTGACTTATGGGAACTTCCTCTAATATAGGTCTCTGGGACTTTCTGGAGATTTACCCCCTCACCAAACCCGAGGCAGTTATAGATTCCCATTCATTCTTCTGCCATCTGGGCCTGTCTCAGGTAATTTCCTGCACATAATAATGCCTTCACATTCAACTTTTCCTTCCCTCTTTCATTCAGTTCCCTCCCTCCCTCTGTCTCCTTTGATTATTTTGTTTCCACCTCTAAGTGTTATCCAAGCATCCTTGCTTTGTTCTTTCTTCTTGTTTAACTTCTTTGTGCGTGTGTAGGGTATATCATGGGTATTCTGTATGTCATGGCTAATACTTCTTATCAGTGAATACATGCCATGAATGTCATTTTGGGTCTGGGTTACCTCACCCAGGATGATATTTTCAAGTTCCATCAATTTGCCTGCAAAGTTCATGATGTCCTTATTTTTAATAGCTGTACAGTATTCCATTGTATAAATGAACTACATTTTCTGTATACATTCTTCAGTTGAGGGACATTTGTGTCCTTTCTAGTTGATGGTTATTAATAATAAAGTTTCTATAAACATAATAGAGCACTTGTCCTTAGAGTATGGTGGAGCTGCTTCTTTTGGGTATATGCCCAAGAGTGATATAACTGGGTCTTCCAGTAGAACTATTTCCAATCTTCCAGGAAACAGATTTGTGCCCTCCCCACAGCCTTGAGAGGGCTGAATCAGAACTTGTTTTGCCACAGCTGGTTAGCCCACCTAGGGTGGAGTCTTCTGACCTAGGTAAAGTCTATTGTCCTGCCACTCTGCAGCTTCCTACTAGGAACCACTACCTGCTGAGCAGCTGAGCTTGTTTTCCTGAGGAGATCCAAACAAAGCAAAGAGATCCTGGCATAGTGGGGGATGGGCTTCCCCCCTTTTAAAGTTCAGACTCAAATAGTTAACATTGGGCCTTGATCAGAAGCTTTGGTTTCATTCTTGGTCTCATTCTTCTCTTGTCATCCTTTCCACACAGCCTCAGCTTTCCTTTCAGGAACCAAGTTCTCTGTCGCCACTGGTGGCTACACAGATTGATTTCCAGAGTGGTTATACAAGTTTGCAGTCCCACCAGGAATAGAGGAGTTTGCTCCTTTCTCCACATCTTCGCCAGGATGTGTTGTCCCTTGAGTGTTTTATCTTTGCCAAAATCGTGGGTGTAAAGTGGAGTCTCAGGGTCATTTTAGTTTGTATTTCCCTGATAACCAAGGATGTTGAACATGTCTTCAAACTTCTTGGCCATTTAAGATCTCTCTATTGAGAATTCTGTTTAGTTCTGTGCCCCAATTTTAATTGGGTTATTTAGTTTCTTGGAGTCTAACTTCTTGAGTTCTTTATATATTTTTATTAGCTATCTATTGGATGGAGGGTGAGTGAAGATATTTTTCCAATCTGTTGGCAGCCATTTTGTCCTATTGGCAATATCCTTTGCCTTATAGAAGCTTTGCAAGTTCATGAGGTCCCATTGTCAGCTCTTGATCTTAGGGCCTGAGCCATTGGTGTTCTGTTCAGGAAACTGACTACTGTAACAACGCACTTGAGGGTCTTCTCCACTCGTTCTTCTATTAGGTTTAATGTATCCAGTTTTATGTTGAGGTCCTGATCCACTTAAATTTGAGTTTTGGGCAGAGTGATAAATGCATCCAGTTAGACCAGCACCATTTGCTGTTAAGATTATTTTTTTATTTTTCCATAGAATGATCTTGGCTTCTTTGTCAAAAATCAAGTGTCCATGGGGCTGTGGGTTTATTTCTAGGTCTTCTGTGCTATTCCATTGATTGACCTGTCTCTTTCTGTACCAGTGCCATCCAGTTTTTAGCACTGCTGCTCTAAATAGAGCTTGAGGTATAGGGTGGTGATTCTTTCAGACATTATTTCATTATTTAAGATTATTTTGGCTATCCTGGATTTGTTGTTGTTGTTGTTATTGTTTTTGATGTCATTGTTTGTTTTGAGTTTGTTTTACATATGAAGTTGAGAATTTATCTTTCAAGGTCTGTAAAATATTGCGTTATCTTTTTCATGGGTATTACATTGAATCTGTAGATTGCTTTGATAAGATGGTCTTTTTTACTATGTTAATCCTACTGATCTATGAGCATGGAAGATCTTTCTTTTTTAAAAAAAATTTCTTTTTTTTATTAGATATTTTCTTCATTTACATTTCAAATGTTATCCCTTATCCTGATTTCCCCCCCTCTGAAAACCCCCTATCCTCTTCCTCCTCCCCCTGCTCACCAAACCACCCATTCCTTCTTCTCTGTCCTGGCATTCCCCTAAGCTGGGGCATTGAGCCTTCTCAGGACCAAGGGCCTCTCCTCCCATTGATGTCCAACAAAGCCATCTTCTGCTACATATGCGGCTGGAGCCATGGGTCCCTCCATCTGTGCTCTTTGATTGGTGGTTTAGTCCCTGGGTGTACTGGGGGTACTGGTTGGTTCATGTTGTTGTTCCTCCTATGGGGCTGAAAGCTCCTTCTGCTCCTTCAGGCCTTTCTTTAGCTTCTCCATTGAGGACCTTGTCTTGTGCTCAGTCCGATGGTTGGCTGAGAACATATACCTCTGTATTTGTTAGGTACTGGAAAAGCCTTTCAGCATCTAATATCTTCTTCAATTTTTTTCTTTCCAAACCTGAGCTTCTTGTCATATAGATCTCTCCCTTTTTTGGCTAGAGTTACAACCAGATATTTCATATTATTTGTGACTATTGTGAAGGATGTTATTTCCCTAATTTCTTTCTTAGTCCATTTATTATTTGTATAATTGAGGGCTCCTGAGTTTGAGTTGTGTATGCAGCCACTTTTCTGTAGTTATCAGCAATTCTGTGGTAGACTTTTGGAGGTTGCTTTATGTATACTGTCATATCATCTGCAAATAGGAATACCTTAATTTCTTCCTTTCCAATTCATATACTCTTGATCTCCTTTTGTTGTCTTATTGCTCTAGATAGAACTTCAAGGAATATATTAAATAAATAGGGGAGAGTGGGAAGCCTTGTCTTGTCCCTGGTTTTAATGGAATTATTTTAATTTTCTCTCCATTTATTTTGATGTTGACTATTGGCTTTCCACCCAAACCTGGAGTTTCAGTTTAGACAGAGTCTTAAGTAGCTCATTTAAAAAAATGCTAACGTTACAGTCAGAGACACAACTAAGATCAGATACTTTACTAGTATGTACAAGGTCATGATCCATTCCCCAGGACCACACTTAATCGTACCCATACACAAATAGCACATATTTTTATTAAAGTATAACCATCTACTATGGCAAATTTTAAGTATGTTATGGTAATATCAATGATATTGATGAGATACATTTTGATAGGCTAAGCAATTAATACTGCAATTTTAAAAACATTTGAAGATGGAATAAAAGAAACATGTGGACATAAAAGAAGAAAGAAATTGTAAAGGAATACTATTTTTATTTTAGTATCATTATTTAAGTATAATTTATATATGATAAAATGAAATATTTAAAAATCTATTTTACCAAAGTTTTGGTAAATTAACATATTTTCACTACAATTTTTTATATTAATTTTTAATTCATATTTAAAGGTCTAGAATTTGGTCAGTTGTGTTTTATTTTCACTTAATGAATTTTATATTTTTTTCTCTGCTGTCATTCTTCTTTATGGAGTCGTATTATATTATCCTTTACATTCTTTACTAAGTACTATAAAGAAGTTGTTTCAAACCAGTTTAAGTTCTTCAAAACAAATGTGAAATCTCACAATGTGGTACTTTGGCTTTTACGTTATTTCCAGCTCCCTTTCCATAATGTTTCCCAATCCTTAGGTATAGGAGTGATTTGTAGATCTATCTACTGAGACAGGACTATACAACTCTGAAGTTTGATTGGGAATAGTTTTCAGTAATTCTCTTTGTATTTTACAGAGTTTCCTTGTTGACAGGTAAAGACTACATTTACTTGTGTATATAAAGAGAAAGTTCAGATTATTTTTAGGGTTTAAAGTGTTTTAGTTAAGTAATAGTTCTTGTCAATATCCATGACTTTACTGAGTAGTGAGCTAGGCTTTTGGTTTTTTGGGTTTTTTGTATTTTTTTTTTGTTTGTTTTTTTTGGTATTAAACACCACTTTCCTCTTATGAAGTAGCTCTTATGTCCAATTAGAGAGCTGATGTTTAGTGCCATGGTATACCTGCCAGTACTCTACCATTTACATTACTGAGTCACAATAGCTGTTGATGTGATTCATAGGAATTATAGATGAGTATGACTTAGTTGCTTCCTTCTTTGGAAGTTTGCTTTATTCCTTCTGGAACCAGGAAAGCTAATTCTCAGTGAGGAGAGATTCAGGTCAGCTCGTGCCCAGGGGTCGCTGTAAACTGTTTCTCAAGTGCACGGTCCCTTCATCAAAAGGTAATTGTTTCTGTGATAACCTTTCATAGAAGGAGAAGAAGAGTAAAGGGTTTATGTTTGTAACAGAGGGAAATGGACTATAACTGACCTGACTTTAGAAGGAAAGACTGTTTGCATGCAAGAAAACAATGTTGACAAGGGAGAGAGGAGAGAGGAGAAAAACAACTAAGTGAGAAATAAGGTTAAAGAATACAGGCATCCATCTATAAAAACATCACAAAGAAACTTTTCAATACAGTAAGAGACCAAAACAATTATCAGCTTAAAATTTATAAACAGAATATAGTTTCTTAGTTCTTTGCCATCAAAACTTGAATGGATTCATTTTCAGGTCTATATTTTTAGGTCTGTCTTGTACAAAATGATTTATTCAAGTGTTTTAGAGTCTTGAACTAATAAAGGTTTTCTATAATGGCATAAATTCTATTATTTTTCATCTTGATTTCCCACAGTTTGAGTATGTTTTATGAGAGAAACACCATGATATAGTTTAGTTAAAATTGTCACCCTACAAGATTTATTCACATACATTATTAGAATATAAAACAAAGTATTTCAGATAAAAGCATTTATCTGAAAATAATATACATCAATTTTATTTCTGAAGTATTCTGAAATATTTTTTTATCATCATGTAAAAATCCAAATTAAAAATTTAAGGTTCTAAAATTGCTTAGAAATTTAATATGCTTTGTATTCACCATTCTATCACACCAAAAACTTTAATATGAAAGACAAAATTCATTCTCAAATTGCAAGGTATATTTTCATTTTAGTATTTTCTAATTCCTTCTATTCTTCTCTTTTTAAATGAGCAATTTATATTCAATAGTTAAACCCTTGTACTTCTTCTTGTTTTCAGAGCCACTTATTACTGTATGAATTTGCTTACCACAAAGCAAATTATCTGTTTCTCTTCTGAAAATATGTTTTGACACCAAACCTTTTTCATATCCTTTTTCGTCTCTATATTTCTTAAAGTATATATGAGAGGATTGAACATAGGTGCAATGATGGTATAAAATAGAGCAAAGGTTTTGTCCTCAGGGAAAGTGGTAGGAGGTCTAAGGTAAGCAAAGATGGAAGGTCCAAAGAATAAAATAACCACAGTGATATGGGATCCACAGGTAGAAAGGGCTTTGCGTCTTCCTTCTGCTGAGTAATTTCTTAATGTGAACAGTATAACCACATATGAACTGAACAAAATAACAAAGGTTACTAAAGCAATCAGTCCTGAGTTGGCAACCACCAGGACACCAGTGATAGTGGTGTCAGTACAGGCAACTTTCAACAAAGGGAAAATGTCGCAGTAATAGTGGTCTATTTCATTGGGGCCACAGAAAGGCAAGCAGATTAGCAAACAAAACTGAGAAAAGGAGTGTGTAGCCCCACCAACCCAAGAAGCCCAGATCAGTATATGGCACCTGCTTCTGCTCATGATGACCATGTAGTGGAGAGGCTTGCAGATGGCCACACAATGGCCAAAGGCCATGGCTGTTAGGATTAAGACTTCAATAATACCAAAAAAAAAAAAAAAAAAAAAAATGCATGGCAAAGACCTGTAGCATGCAGTTTGTATAAGAGATATATTTTCTTCTCACTAGCAGATCTCCAATCAGTTTGGGTGTCACACAGGAGGTATAGAAAATGACCATAGAAGATAAATGACTGAGAAAATAGTACATGGGTTGCTTAAACAGAGAACTACATCTAACAGAGATAAGCATAAGTAGATTCCCAGACAAGATGGGAAGGTAACAAAATGAGAACAACAAGAAGCAAAACACTTCAATGTTCTGCTTAGAAGACAGCCCCATGAGAAGAAATTCTGATATGTTCCTCTTGCATTCCATTTATTATACTCTGTGCAAGAATAGTTATCTATGGAACAGAGAATTTCAGAAGCAACAATTCAATTGAATCACAACCATATAAAAATGACTGAAAAATCATAGATACTTTCTTAACAAATAATAGAAGGTAATCAATTCAATAAATTATTTAGTTGCTGTTAAATCATATTTGTTTTGTTCAATAGCTTTTATTATTTTTCTCAAATATCCTAATTATTGATAATATAAGATGATATTTTATTAATTTTTAAAAGATATGTTAAAATTACTATACCCCTCCATTTGTATTATTTTTATTTACAACAATATGAAGCAGCTAAAATTATTTAATACTATGTAGATAATTAATTTCCTTTACTATTTAAATTATATAGTTTATATATACAAAATTTTTACTTTTTAGATCATTTTCTTCTCAGAGCATATAATGAAAATTTGTCTATACATAATTTTAATCGCATATACTTTTATATCATTAAAATAAGGAGGTATATGACTGTTAAAATAATCCACTGACATGATGACAAAAACGTGGAAGGATGAGAAAATGATTCATAGTTAAGAAAAATATACCATGTTGGCTATGTAACAAGACAATTAAAGCTTTAAAAATATTGTGACAATTGTTAATTTTGATAATATAAATAGAAAAAATATTTTTACTTATTGAATTTTAGTAAAAGTGATGTGCAGAGATAAACTGTTGTAGCGCTAATGGTGGTACAAACAGGTGAAAAAAAATAGAAATAATTCTGCAGAAAATGTGGTATGCCAGGTTCAATAATGAATAACCAAATAAAAGCAAAACTATACAATCTGACTTCAAATATTTCTCATGGTATGAATTAAGAATTTGTACATACTTTTTATGAAGATCAAATTAAATGTCTAGCAAAGCATTTTTTTACTTGATTCTCAAGTATATACAAACCATATTACAGTGTGACCTCATGGGCAGGAGCAGGTGTACAACATACAACAAAACTCAATGTTAATTGTATGGATATTTTCTTTTCTTTCCCTTTATTTTGGCATTTCTGTTATCCCAATTAGCTTTATAGTCATTTTTATTTTTGTGGTTTTGTTTGTATGTGTTTCTTGCTTCATTTTGTTTTAGTTTCATATTTGCTTGTTTGTTTGTTTGCTTGAAAGAGAGAGAAAAAATAATATAGAGTTGAATGGGGAGAGTGATGGGGAGCATCTGCAAAGAGATGGAAGAAGGAAAAGAAGTGCTCAAAATATAAATGTTTTATCAGTAAAATATATCTCACACATGTATATAAATATCATAATTTCCTCACTTCCATTTCTTATTTAACTCATTCTCTTAGGAGAAGACATGTCATACATAGAACAGTGAGTAAAATGACCATAATAGGAACATGAAAGGCAAGACTGGATTATAATAGATACCTTCAGCAGAATTTATGAGAATAAGCATTTGTTGTATAATTTATTTGCCTTATAATTGCTACACTCACTCTTGGAATGGCAGAAAGCATAGCAATGTGAAAAATGTCATGAAAGAAGCATGTTAGAAAGGACTCAAATTTCATTGTTTTATCACAGCCCCGTCATTATGAAGAGAAAAGAATGATACATTTTTAAAAGAAATATATAAATATATTATAAAATTGATGGTAAAATAAAGTAAATTACTCATTTTCTGTCAATGACTATTGTATATCAGCTAATTGCAAATAACTTTCCGAGGTACTGTTCATCTGCCTCATTCATCCTTATAGAGTAATATTTAACACCAGCACAAATAAGAAATTTTGAACTTCGTCTTTTCCAATCTTTATTCTTTATATTTTATATAAATCCTGTCACCATAAAAAGTAAGATATTTTTAGATTGCTAAGACAGTAGAGTCATGTAATATTAACTTGAATAACATGTTTATCTGTTGCTGTCCTGCAGCAACATAAACAGTAGGTTACCTGGAAAACGAAGTTAGAAATAGATAGG
>NW_022196897.1:74762224-74774417 GCF_008632895.1 Mastomys coucha | reverse complement strand
CAATCAGTAAGTTCCTTCTTGCTCGCTGGAGGTGGAGTTTCTGAATGTAGCCGCTTCTACAGCGCTGCATTACTGTCCGGGCTTCCGGGCTTTGGGGAGGGAGACCACATTTATCTTAATACATATCATGTTTATATAGCTTAATATATAACATGCTATCCATGATTTATTTTATAAGCATATGTAAGGTTACTTTGAATTTCTGAACTTATCAAAGTTGTTTTCAGTACCATAAGATCCTCAGTTTCTTCATGTTTAAATTTCTTTATCAATTAGACTATGAAAATAAATGTTTTATACATGCAAGTAATAAGATACCCATAAAGCATATATATACCAACTGCAGACAGAGGAGATACAGCCATATAAATTATTGATATCTTAGCAGATACACTTTTTGAATAGATTAATAATTACTAAAATGTCATAAAATCAGATATAAGATTGTACTCAAATATGTTGAAATTATTTAAAGCAGTGCAATAATATTCATACTAAGACAGAAATCTGAGCATGTATGGATATGGACAACTTGAATAGTATTATAAAAGTAATTTGCTGATATTATAATTATATGATTGTATAATATCAAACTTGTAAAAATTTTAATTTTAATATTTTATAATTTTGAAATGGTCTTTTGGAGAAATGAGACCTTCTCCATAGTCAGATTTTTTTGTAGATACTTGAAATACATGAACACTGAGGTTTTAATATATTATTTTAAAATTCTGTTTGAAATGCTTATTAAATAAAATACTGAAATGTATTACTATATTCTTGCTCAAATTCTGATGTCAATACCTGATTGGAAATCCTTAAAAATAACAAATGTAATTGTCAACAGATATATCGATTTTACAATAAAAGTTGTAAGAAAATTTACCGGTAAATGAATTATGGATGTTCCTCAAGATAGTTTTCTGTTTTCATCTTCACACACCTATCTTCTTTAGTTATTTACCTAGCTGACCTTGCCCTCATATATACATGTGAAATAAAACACTATAAACTAGAATAGAATTTCACAAAAATATCAGGGCTGCTTTCTTCCTGTACAAAATGAAAATGCCACTATACTGTAAGAAAAGTGCTGTTTTCATGCCTCTTTATTTACACTGCAATATTTGTTGAATCTATAAAAGAATGATGTAACATTTAATAGATGATACTTTTTTGTACCTACACTTAACTCAAAGACTAAAGCTATGTGCCAAAAGTATCATGCATACATGTATGCTAAGTTTTAGGATTTTTATGTCTATGGACCATGAAACAAATAAAACAGAACATATTATGATATCTTCATTTAAATGTCAGTGCAATCTGTTTCCTCAAGAGCCTGCCAAAAATGATGTTCACAATGCAACAGTAATGGGAAACCTTTGTATTACTTAATCCTCTTGTGAATTTTATGGATAAAATGCACTTTCATTTTTTTTTTTTTAGTAGCCACTCTCTGAGTATTGTATCTCTAAAGACCTGTCCTATTTTTTAGATCTAGAGAGGCTTAAGAAATTCTTCTCTTGTCTTATTTCTTCCTCTGTAAAATACTAATTTTTACTACTTGTTAAAAAATATAAATGAACTCTTTTTTCTTTATTCTCTGAATGAGTTTTGGTATGAATAACAAACAACAGAGATAAGAAGATATGTACATTGTGTCAAAATAATTTGCTGCTCTGGCTGTAAAATGAAACTAAAACTTTGTCATTGAAAAGTGATAGATAAGCAAAGATAAAGAAGAAAAAATCTTATCAATAAAGCTTTATAGAAAAAGAACAAAATCAATGCATATAAACATATCATATATTACATATATGTGTAATAATATACATACTTACATATACACATATATACATATATGTGTTTGCATAATATCTATCCATACATCTATGTAAATATGAAAATGTATGGGTACACATGGTATTGTTATGTTTTCAATACAAAATTTTCTCAAAAACATGATGTTCTAACTCATTATTAAGTAAGACTTTAGAGGACCAAAATTCTGAGCTGATATCTACAAAACCATGAGCCAAAAGTAATCCCTTGATATTGGGTAGAAATATTTTCAGAGGCAAAAAATTATGTCTTGTGATAATCTGACATAAAGGGAGGTGAATATTCTGTCATAAAGGAAATTCCTTAATATTCAGAACATAAATGATGCAATAACTGAAGGAAGTCCCTATAAACAATCAGATTTACTCAGCCCATCCCTCCTCAGGCTTGCCTAAGAATAATGACTGCTCAGAGTCAGACTCTCAGCAGAGGTAAGCTGTATGCAACAGTCTTACACAAGCTGACCTTGCAAGATAGAAGGTACCAAGCTTCCTTGGGGAGGAAGAAACAAGCAGAAATTCTTTAAAAGCAGAGACATAATGAATGACTTATAATAATAATAATAATGAGACTTCTTGAAAGAGCCTCAGTACAACCGAGCTACCTGTAAATGACATTTTTCCAAATTGTGGACTGCTTGCAAATTGTACAGTGAGGATCAAATTTCCAAATTCAGGTGCCTACATCCATTGTGGGTTGGAATTGTGGTAATGCAGCTGTCTTTGTTGTTGCTGTAAATAATCCCTCTACTATAGCTCTGTAAGTAACTCAAGTAAAACTTTCATGGTATTCTTACATCTTATTACAGTTTTTTTTCCAGACTTAAATGCTCCATTTTAGAGGAAAACATGTTAAATCACAAGGTGTTAAAGGATAAGTGAAACAGTATATTTTAAAACAGGACATTAAAATGGAGGCTGAAATGGAAGCAAGAGTATAGTCTAATGGTAAGATTGTAAAGGTACAGGATATCAAAGGAGAGGTGAAATAATAAGATAATGCAGAAGATAATAACATCTCAGAAACAATATCTTCAGGGAAAATTCACTATCTTCAGGAAATTCCTAAGACTAACCAAATGCACTAGGATCCTCACTTCCTAAACATATGTACTCTGTGAGGACTCCTAAGAGATACTTTCAGATAAACTGCACTATCTGGAAGAACCTGAATACTGGCCAGCTACCTGGAAGAGGGTCAGATCCACTGAGGAAGTTACCTGGAAAATATACTCTGTTGAGGTGTCTGCAGGTTGTGTACTGTGCCCTTTTCAACCACCCATGCTGGTTTAAGCTTTGATAATGTAGCTGTCTTTAAGAAATTTCTGTTACTGTCAGTAATCCTTCACCCACATTTCAGTAACTGACCTCAATAAAACTAATTTATTGATCATGTTGGATTTTGGTGCTATCCTTATTTTAGTCTGTCACTGAGTCCTTATTTAGGGTTAGAAGATATTTGTTCAAATGTCCCCAAGAATATTGCATGCATCATTTAAGTTGCTCATGTTCAGCATTTTCCCCAGGAATTCCTGACTAATACAGATGCACACACATACTTGTATACATACACAACACACAATCATGTATAACATGATAACTAAAATTTTTTTGTAAACATTGACATAATGATTATAGAATAATAATGCTGGTATATTACCCATAAAATATGGATTGTTACATGGATGTAAATATAAAAGTTGAGACTGTATAGTGTAAACTATAAATTTTTAGTAGCCATGGAAAACACAAAAGTAATAAGACAAAGAGAAAAATGTAATAAGTATAAGTAAAAATGTTTCAAAATTATCAACTAAACTAAAAGGATCTATGTGACATAGTTTTTGATAACCATCTCGATTAAGATAATTAAAAGTTTTGAATCATTTTATTAATGCCAGGCCAAGAGCAGGCTTATGCCCCGAAGTCTTTTGGTGTCCAAGTTCAGGGGTACAGCACTAATTAGGACAAGACCAAATCATATCAATGTTCTCAGAAGTTAAATTAATGAGAGATATGGAGTGGCTTAGTAACATATTCTTTCTTTGAAGAGCTCAGTGATACTTTTCAGATACTATACAATACATGCAGATTATTGTCAAGGTCACAGACAGTCCCAAAAGCTTTTCCAAGAAGGATGTGTCAAAGGCTAAGTAATGTCTAGGGAGGCAAAAATTAAAGTTGGAACAAGATGGTGTTTCCTTCATCTTTTCGGAATAATACTCTTAAGTATAAGCAAGCATTCTACTATATTAATATAATACTCTAGATGTAAAACATTTTCAAATAAGGAAAAAAATACCACAAAATTAAAATTATTATGGATATAAAAATAAGCTTTATATTCTGTGCCTTGTGATATATGTCTGCACTCTGCATACTTGGGAGTTAGAGGGCAGAAGGTCAGGGGAACTTCAAGGTCATCTTTAGCTATGCATAGATTATTACTGTAAGAGCATCTTGGAATTATTAAGACTCTGTCTCTAAATAAAACATAATAAATTAGCAGTTTGTAGAGCAAATATATAGAGTAGAATTTAGATAAAGGGGTTGATAAAAAAGAAAAAGAAAAACAGGGAAGTTTGAATACATAGATGCTGATAGATAGATAGATAGATAGATAGATAGATAGATAGATAGATAGCAGTCCAATAAAACAATTAAATAATCTAGAACAAGTACACATGTCTAAATGCTGATGACCTTAAAAACAATGCTTCAAAAATATATTAACAAATATTTCTAGAACATATCTTTTGTACCCCATATAAGGAAAACTCTCACTACTCCACAAAGATGCCACTTTTTTCCTCATATAGAGACGAACGTAAGCTGGTCAAACACAGAGAACAATTTACCTTGGGTCCTGATCCCCAGGTTGTCAAAGACCAGTTGACATCACAGGATAAACCAAGCCAGGCAACAAATGTCTGTGTCTGTGATTGTTGTGATACTAATAGCATGTAGATAGGAGTCTAGTATAACTGTCCTCTTAGAGGAACTACCCAGCAGCTGACACAAATAGATGTAGAAACATATAGGTAAAATTAAGATGGAGCCTTAGGAGGCCAGTAGAAGAGTTGGGGGGAGGGATTGAGGGACCTGGCGGGGGGGAGATAGGAACTGCACAGGAAGACCAATAGAGTCATCTAATCTGGACCCTTGGCAGTTCCCAGAGACTGAATCACCAACCAAAGAGCATACATGGTCTGGTCTGGCCTAGGCCATTCCACACATACATAGTAGATGTGCAGCTAGGTCTTCATATGGATCCCTCAAGAACTGGAACAGTAAAGCTGTCCCTGAATCTGTTGTCTGCCCATGGAGTCTGTTCTCCTAACTGGGCTGCCTTGTCTGGCCTCAATGAGAGAGGATGTACCCAATTCTACAGTGATTTGATTTGCAACGGTGGCTTGGTACACAAGGGGCCCTACACCTTCTCAGAGGGAAAGGTGAGCAGGGATGAAGGAAAAACCGTGGGAGGAAGGGAAGTATTCTAAGAAGGAGTAATGTGATGAGGGTATAAAGTAATAAATATATAAGAAATCATAATATAACTGAAAGATGTAAATATACTAATTAGGGAGGTAATATATTGCTTAAGGATTCCAATTCTCACTCATAATTGCTAGAGCCTAAGCTAGCACAAAAATAATGTAAGTTATAAAAAAAGCATTTGATGTTGACAATGTGAAATAAGTCTTCAGGTTCAATTCAGAAATATATTATGTTACAAGTAGAGGTTAACAAAGTTATATTGAATGCTGATGATGAGCTAAACAATTAGACAGAGGAGATGTATTAAACAAAAGACACATTTGTTCTTTATGTCTCTGACTCTTTATACATTTTTTTTCTTTTCTTTCATGCTGTATAATGTAGAAATATATATGATATAAAATCAACTTTTTTTATTTAGTGATTAGTCATGACTCCAAAGTGGAAATTAAAAATCTGGGATGCAATGGTGGTAAGTCAAGTCTGTGCATATAAATCTATTGCTTAGGACAGGGAAGGAAACAGAGGTGAGGTAAGTTTTAAAGAAGAGTACTGTTGTGGGCAAGTAGATGTTTAGAGGAAAGTCTTACCCATCTACTTGTCCAGCAAGGTTCCAACATTTATATTATCACCACCTCAAAGCCACCTAAGTGTTCAAGCACATCATCCTAAGAAGGATATTTCATATTAAAACCACAATACCCATTGAGTAAATGGAAATTCAAGACATGTAGGAAAATAAAATTAAACAGGTGAAGGAAATATATAATAACACTATGCAAGAAGGTCATTAAGAGTAAGTACAAAAAAGGTGCTTCTCAGGCATTCGGTATTCCTCAGTTGAGAATTCTTTGTTTAACTCTGTACCCCATTTTTAAATAGCATGATTTGGTTCTCTGGAGTCTAACTTCTTGAGTTCTTTGCATATATTGGATATTACCCTCGATTGTATGAAGGATTGATAAATATCTTTTCCAAATCTGTTGGCTGTCATTTTGTCCTATTGACCCCAACAAGTGCTTGCTGACAGGAGCCTGATATAGCTGTCTCCTGAGAGGTTCTGCCAGTCCCTAACAAATACAGAAGTGGATGCTCACAACCATCCATTAGACTGAGCACAGGATCCCCAAAGAAGGAGCTAGAAAAAGGATCCAAGGAGCTGAAGGGGTTTGCAGTCCCATGGGACGAACAACAATATGAACTAAAAAATAGCCCCAAAGTTCCCAGGGACTAAACCCCCAACCAAAGAGTACACATGGTGGGACTCATGGCTCCAGCCACATATGTAGCAGAGGATGGCCTTGTTGGTCATCAATGGGAGGAGAGGCCCTTGGTTTTGTGAAGACTCTATGCCCCAGTGTAGGGGAATGCCAGGGCCAGAAAGTAGGAGTGGATGGGTTGGATGAGCAGGGGAGGAGGGAAGGAATAGGGGTTTCACAGGGGAAAGCAGGAAAGAGGAGAACATTTGAAATATAAATAAATTGTAAATAAATAAGAATTGTTATCCAGAGGAGATGCTTACCAGTAAGTTTTATTGTGTTTCTTTTCTTGGTTTGTTTTGCTGTTGGTCTAATTTCCTTCAAGTTATTTCACTTTAATTGGGATGTTTTATCTTGTCTTGTACAGTGCCTGTATTTGTATACCTTCTTCTGCTTTCTTCTCTTGACATATGTATCTGTTTATCCAACTATTTTGCTTGTATTTTATTTCTTATATCTTAATATATTTTGTTTATAATTAGTTAATTAGCTTCTGTATGTTTAGTCAGGGACTCACTATGAAACCAGTCTGCTGTCAAGCTTGCAAAACTTCTGCCTTGTTCACTTGAGTGTTAGCATTTCATACAGGAGTCACTATGTCCTGTTTTTACTTCATTTTATTCCTAAAACATCATTTTTTTCTTTCTTTCTCTTATAGACCTCTGATTCCTGAATAAAAAAATGACACATACTCTTTTCTTTGGCATTTGTAATAATACTCAATATTATGTATAAGTGACGTTTTTTAACTTAGAAAATGGTCATTCCTAAGAATTTTCTATACATTAAACAGATCTCATAAATGTAGTAGTCTCTATTCACAAGAATGCCTAGTGTGACAGATGCTGCTGCTAATTTGTTCACTCTTATGATGACAGTCATTACACCACTGGTTGGAAGACACTTCTTTTTCTGATACTTTGAGTTTTATAATTTCAACCTCATTTCTTTTTTTATTTCAAATTTTAGTGTAATTAGTTGTACTTCTTTTAATCCCTAGCTCCTTAATTTTAGAGAACAGAAAGTTAAGCAAATATTTGTATTAAGGGGATGATTTAACATTCTAGTGATAATTACATGTATAGTTGGAAAAACTATGCAAGAGGGAAAGAAAGAGTGTACCCACAGATAAATTTCTTGGATTCCCAATCCAAGCTGCAGTGCTTAGTAGTTCTGTTGCACTGACGATGGTAGAAAAAATTTCTTTCCTTCAGTCTGTGCTATAGTTTTGTCTTTGCATTTCTTTTAGACAGGAGCAATTTGGAGTTAAAAATTTGGTAGATGACTTATTCTCCCCGTCCCTCCACTTGGGGTCCTGTTTGACTACTGGAAGTAGTTGCTTCAGGTTCCATATCTCTACTGTTGGACATTTTGTCTAAGGTCACCCACATTGAGTCCTAGGAGCAACCCACATCCCCAGTCTCTAGGACTTTCTAGAAGTTTACCCTAACCCCCAACCCCAGAAGTTACCTATTCATTGTCATGGCTTCTAGGCCTCTCTCCTGTCTCCTTCCATACTTGATACTGCTCTTCTTTTGTTCTTCCCTTCCCCTCTCCCACAAAGTTCCACCCCACTCTAACTCCCATGATAATTTTGATCCCCCTTCTAAATGGGATTCAAGCATTCTCAATTTATCAGTGACTAGCCCAACTTCGAATCCATCCAAAGGGCAGGCACCAATCCCAGATACTACTACTAATGCCATGTTGTCTTTTAGACAGAGCTGAGCATGGCTGTCCTCTGAGAGGCTCTACCCAGCAGCTGACTAAGACAGATGCAGATACTCAGAGCCAAGCATTGGAAGGAGGTCAGGGACCCTTATGGATGAATTAGGGGAAGGGGCAAGGAACTGAAAGGGATGGCAAGCCCATAGGAATATCAAGAGTGTCATATAACTTGGACTCCTGGGAGCTCCCAGAGACTAAGCCACCAACTAAAGAGCATACATGAGCTGGTCTAAGGTCCCTGGCATATACATAACAGAGGAGTTCCTTGTCTGGCCTCAGTGGAAGAGGATCTTCCTAATCCTGTAGAGACTTGATGCTTCAGGTTGGGGAAATGAAGGGGGGGCAAAACTCTCAGAAGAAGAGGGGAAGGGGGGGAAGAATTTCATGGGAGTGGGAGCATGATTCAGTCAACATTTGAGATGTAAATAAGTAAATAATTGAAAAAATACTTGATATGCTAGCATAAAAAGACCCCTAATTCTTGAGGAGAATTTTAAAAATACTATGGCAAAATTAACTTGAAAGAGGAAATGGCTTATTTTGTCTACCAGTTTGAAGATATGGTCCATTAAAACAGGAAAGTCATGATGTCAGCAGTCTTGCCATCTTGTCACATTGCATGTCCAGCCAGGAAGCAGAGACATAAAACCAAAATTTTTCTCTTTTTATTCAGTCCAAAAGAACCCAGGCAATGGAGCTGCACTATCTACAGCTAAGGTATATCTTCCTACCTGATCAATATAAGCTAGATCATCCCTCACAGGCACGCCCACCTAATCAATATAAGCTAGATCATCCCTCACAGGTACGCTCACCTAATCAGTATAAGCTAGATCATCCCTCACAGGCACACCCACCTAATCAATATAAGCTAGATCATCCCTCACAGGCACGCCTACCTAATCAATATAAGCTAAATCATCCCTCACAGGCACGCCTACCTAATCAATATAAACTAGATCATCCCTCACAGGCATGCCCACCTAATCAGTATAAGCTAGATCATCCCTCACAGGCATACCCAGATGCATATTTTCTAGGTGATTCCAGGTCTTTTATCAGTGACATTCAACATCATAGTCATAATTTCCACATTTCAGTTGAGTATGTTAGATTTTAATGGAGGCTACCTCCTGTTAACCAGATAAGGACACCAACCCACCCAAAACCTTTCAACCCAAAATTTGTCCCATCTAAATGAAATACAAGGACAAAGGTAAAGCAGTAACTAAGGAATGGTCAGCTAATAACTGGCCCAACTTAAAACCCATCCCTTGGGCAAGCACCAATCCCGGCCATTAAAGTTATTCTGTTATGAAGTAGGGTTGGCCTAATGCGCGTGTTATAATGGTAATTTTGTGCTCCAAAACTGCTTACACTAGTATCTACATACAAGACACTGAGGGACCCTGCCCTTAGTTGGCTCTAATTGGTAAATATGGTAAAAAAGTGGCCACTTCTCCAATTGGTTTGGGTATTAGAGATGAAATACAGATTTTAAGGATGTTAAATCCAGGAAACTGGAGGGGAGTGTTTTCTAGCTACAGAAAGGATTGCAAGTGTACAGCCTTTGAGCTAGGCAAAGTATAACAAAATTAACTGGTTTGTATGTGTATGTGTGTGTGTGTGTTGATTTCATTTGTGAATCCTGATAGCTCTCATGTGGGTATGAGTGTCTGACTCACCGGAGCACAGAGTGGGCTATCGATTGCTACACTCTTAGGATTCCAGACAGGTGCCTAATATACTGTCCAATGAGAAGCTCTACCTAACAGCTGACTTAAACAGATGCAGATAACCACATCCAAACATAGGATGGATGTCTATGACTCTTATTTAAGAGGTGGGGGAAGGATTAAAGGCCCCGAAGGGGATAGGAACACCACAGGATGACCAACAGAGTCAACTAACCTAGCTCTCAGAAACTACGCCAACAACCAAAGAACACACATGGGCTCTAATGAGGACACCAGCACATGTGCAGCAGATGTGCAGCTCAATCTCAATGTGGGCCCCTCACCAAGAGGAGCAGAGTTTTCCCTAAAGCTGTACCCGGATGTGATCCCCAAAAGGGCTGCCTTGTCTGGACTCAGTGGAAGAGGATGCACCTAATTTGGAGGAGACTTGATGCATCAGGATGTGGGGATACCACAGGGTGCCCCAGCCTCTCAGAGGAGAAGGGAAGGCAGGAAGGGAGAGGGTCTCAGTGAAGGGAGACCAGGAGGGAGGACAGCACTTGAGATGTAATTAAATAAGTAAGTTGATTTTTAAAAAGTTATTATATTTAGAATTTTTCATAGGTATTCAAATCCAAACTCAAAAGACACAAAGTAATGAGTATAGATATTCATCTGAGAAGGGTGTAGACAAAATTGACATTGATGAATAAGTGACAAGAAACGTTGAGAAATATGCTTTTGGCATATTACTGTCTAATATTTAAAACACTTATCTAGTTGAAAGTCTAATGGGTATAGCTCCAATCCTGAAAATGTGAATTCTAAATTTTTATGTACTATTGAAAGCCAACACAAAAGGTCCTATTCCCTCGCATCATTTCTGGTACTCATGGACTGTTAATAAGTTAACCTATCCCAAGTTAACTATATTAATTTCCAGAGAATCCATTTATTTCTCCCAGTATGCACATTGCTGAAACAAAAAAACAAGTATGATGATGTTCTTTCTCTTCTCCCACAGAGACTCAGGATTTCTATGTGTCTCTCCATGTCCTCTCTTTATCCCTCTGTCTGGCTCTCTTTCATCCTGCTATATAATGGTATTTTCCCTTGAACTGCATATTCAAGTTGTCTAAATTTCAATTCTACTGTCCCTCCATTTCCAATGGCAATATGAAAGACCTCCAGTTCAGACTCAAGAGAAAGGCTCCTCCTACTATCACCAAAAGGTTCATTATCTGTTCAGCAAGTGTTGAGTTATTAGATATACTTTCAAGTATTTGTTCTATTTTAGCTATATATTACTCTAAATCCCCCAGAGAGGCAAGAAGGTTAGGATTTCTAAGATCATTATTGGAATTTTTATGTTGCCAGGATCAAAATTTTGATCCATATGACATCATATAAATTATCTTCATGAACATATTCAAAAGAGACAAGAGTAAAATCTATAAAAGTAATTTATATATAACCTTTTACATAAACACAGTTATTTATCAACTAGTTATTTACATATATTTATGTATTTGCACAAATTAGTTATTAAATTTCTACCTGTATTTGAGGATTGAATCAGATTATGATTTTTAAAATGTTTTAGTGCATGAATTTATATATATATATATACATATGTATGTATGTATATATATATATATATATATATATATATATATATATATATATATATGGTATGTCATAGCATAAAGTCAGAGGACAAATTACAGGAATTTTTTCTCCTTTAACCATGTCGGTTTTAGGGATTATACTCATGTCATCAGGCTTGATGGCAAGCACATCAACCCATTAAGATATCTAACTGGCCCCATAATCTTCTGTATATATACATACACAAGACAGATATCTTGATTATATGCTCTCAGAAATACTGTATATTTCCAGCCCATGTATAACAGTTTACCTTTTAAGGTACTTTACTATAGAATCCTCATATAATATTTATTGATTGAAGTCATACCTTTCAACACCATAATTTTTTCATGGCATTTTTTACTTCTGCATTCCTCAGAGTATAGATAAGAGGGTTGAGCAAAGGTGTTCCAATTGTATAAAACACAGATACCATCTTGTCTATTGGGAAAGTGGTTGGTGGCCGGGTATATATAAATATACAAGGACCAAAAAATATGACCACCACAATGAAATGAGAAGTGCATGTAGACAAGGC
>NW_022196897.1:74759023-74761706 GCF_008632895.1 Mastomys coucha | reverse complement strand
AGGAAAAAGTACATGGGACTCCCAAGTGTCTGACTCATCTTAATGGTCACCACAATGAGAAAGTTCCCCATTAAAGTCAGAAGGTAAAGAATCAAGAAGACTCCAAATATGGCCTTCTGCTTTTCTGGATCTTGTGTTAATCCATAAAGAATAAACTCAGTCACACTATAGTTATGCATCTTATCAGTGGCTGTAATAGGTAGGAGATGGGTGACAAATCTTTAACCTGCAGACAAAAAAATGACATATTGGGTTAAATCTCAAGATATTGAAAATCCTTGGTTCTACACCATATTGTTAGCCTCATCTGCCACAGTCATTAAATCCCTGAAGAATCTTTTCAAATTTCAACATTAGTCTTACTTAACTTGATAAAAGCTTTTAAATTTGAGGAATAAAATTATGAATATTCTTCAGATGCTTTGGTTCCTGTTGATACTGTGAAGTAGTGAATTTATTCTCTCTTTGAAAGATGATTTAGTGGTTAGGAAACTTAAGAAAAAACATCTTAGAGTGTGTCATGAGGGTATAAGCCAAATGCTATCTTTACCACTTCTAAATGGTTTGAAAAGATGAGTAGTGAATTTGTTTTAAAGATAAAACTTGAGGAAATTCTTGTGAATTTTAAATACTTGAAGTTTTAAAGTTTCTGAATTGAAGGTTCACTATTGTTACCAGGAAAAATGTTTATGCAGATGAATCACTGATGACCTACATGTAAAGAAAGTACAAAGTAAAACACTTCAAGCTCCTGGAAAAAAAAAGAAAGGAAAAGATGAGTAGTATATCCATGCATATAATCACATGTGTCTGTGGATCTCATTGCTCATTCTTTTCCTGTGCTCTATTATATGAAGACACTAATGAAATGAACTATTGAGATTATTGATCCCATTTTAATAAGAATCTCAATCTATTCACTCATCTGTGTCTCTATTGTACCGCTCTCATTTAACTTTACAAAGATTTTATTAAAGATTTTAGTAGTTTAATAGTAACTTATATTCAGTATACCATTTTACTGTGGCCTTGAAAACATATTAGTTTAGACCATACATTAGTGGTTTTACTATCAAAGAAAAATATGTTATAATGTTTTTATTGCCTTTAGGCTTATCATATTAGATAATTAAACTTTTCTACCTATAAGTTTGAGCTTTTATTAGCTATTTTTGATTTTTAAATTTGAAAAATATTCTATAAAATAATATATACACAAATATGTATTTATATGAGTGAAACCATATCTTCTGACTTATCCCTTATTTTTCAATATTATGTGCAAAGCTCATTTGTTGCAATGTTAGGTTTTATCTTTTCTTTCAATTATGTATTCAAATATTTGTATCTTATGGAATTGAAAAATGTCCTCAGTGTAATATCTTTGCATCCCTTTGACTCAGAATTTCTATTATTATTATTGTTATTATTATTATTATTGTTGTTGTTATTATGCTTTAACTCATTTGTTTTTGTGTTTTTCTCTCACTCATGTGTGTGTGTGTGTGTGTGTGTGTGTGTGTGTATGTGTGTGCATGTGTGTGTGTGTGTCCTCATACATGCCACTTATGTAAAGGCCAGAGGAATTGATTTCCTTCTTCACCCATATAGGCTCAGGGCATGGATCTCAGTTTTTTAGACATGGAAGCAACTCTTTATCTGGCAATACATTTCAATGGCCAAATTATTATACTTTAAAATCATAAGTATTAATTTAAATTTAAATTAAATATATATGTACATACATACATGTTATTTGTGATACTTACAATGCTTATTATTACTTTATAAATAATAATTTTATGAAACATAACAATTTCTGAAGCATAAATAATTTTACCTAATGCTAAGGAATCATTGTAATTGATAAATATTAGCTACTTTTCAAAAATTATACTTCATTAACTATTCACTTATTTTAGAATATTTCATGGTTTTTATGAAATCACTAAAGCAAACAAAATGTCTGAGAAGAATTAAAACACAACTGACTTTGAATTTTCATTTCTGCTGTACAGAAAGAAACAGCTTGAGTTTATTTCATACTTATCCAGATAGATCTGTTTGTATTTGTATCAGTGGTCCTATGTATATCTTCTATACAATAATGTCCTATATTACAGGATTGATGACTTTTCAGAAAAGCTAAGATTTATGAAAAGTTATTTTGTAATTTAATTTTATATGAGTTAGTTGATAGAAATATTAGCATTTGTAAGGCATTTTCAGTCTTGATATTTTCTTGAATAGATTTCAGTTTAGCAAAATAATGGTATTTGTAAGTTAAGAAAGATGTTTGCTTTTGTCTATGAATATTTCTATTCTTGTAAAGTCTTTACATGCTATATAGTCCAATTTTCGCTAATTTAATATAGTCCTACCCAATTTTATTTTAAAGATAGAATTCATTCTTACTCTTCTATAATTATCTTTAGTTTCAGTAGGTGAATTAAGAGAATTAGAAGAGGTAAAACTATTCAATACACACTGTCTGAACAAATTATATTTTCAAGAATAAAAATAGCCAGGCTGTGGTGATGAACATCTTTAATCCCAGCACTTGGGAGGCAGAGGCAGGTAGATTTCTGAGTTTGAGTCCAGTCTTGTCTATAGAGTGACTTTCAAGACAGCCAGGGCTACACAGAGAAACCCTGTCTCAAAAAAACAAATAATAATAATAATA
>NW_022196897.1:74750936-74758619 GCF_008632895.1 Mastomys coucha | reverse complement strand
AAGAAGAAGAAGAAGAAGAAGAAGAAGAAGAAGAAGAAGAAGAAGGAGAAGGAGAAGAAGAAGAAGAACAAGAACAAGAACAAGAACAAGAACAAGAACAAGAACAAGAAAAGAAGAAGAAGAAGAAGAAGAAGAAGAAGAAGAAGGAGGAGAAGAAGAAGAAGAAGAAGAAGAAGAAGAAGAAGAAGAAGAAGAAGAAGAAGAAGAAGAAGAAGAAGAAGAAGAAGGAGAAGAAGAAGAAGAAGGAGAAGAAGAAGAAGAAGAAGAAGAAGAAGAAGAAGAAGAAGAAGAAGAAGAAGAAGAAGAAGAAGAAGAAGAAGAAGAAGGGAGCTAAAATTTTAAGACATGACTTTGTTAACATAAAATCATCTTTGTGAACAGAAATAATCTTCAGATAGAACAAAACAATTTTCTATGTAATATGATGTTCAGAGATTGAGGTACTTGAAATTAGTTAAACAGATGAATTAAAACCTCAAGGGACAGATGTCAGTTTCCAGTCTAATTCTCAGTGTTTATAGTAAGAGAGAGTTAAAATAATATGCCACATTGATTAACTCATTCAAATGCCACTTATTTGCCCATTGAAAAAAATGTAAAACCACACTATCCAAACATAGTTATGTGTGATTCAACAATGTTGTTCTATACTCTGTGATTTGTATCATGGATATTCAGAGATTCTTGGCTAATATCCACTTATCAGTGAGTACATACCATGTGTGTTCTTTTGTGACTGAGTTAACTCACTCAGGCTATTCCATCCATTTGACTATGAATTTCCTGAAGTCATTGTTTTTAATAGCTAAGTAGTATTCCATTGTCTAAATGTGCCATATTATCTGTATTTATTCCTCTGTTGAGGGGCATCAGGGTTGTTTCCAGTTTCTGGCTAATATAAATAAGGTCACTATGGATATAGTGGAGCATGTGTCCTTGTTATATGTTGAAGCATCTTACAGACCGGATGAAGCCAAAGAAGAAGGAAGACCAAAGTGTGGATGTTTTAGTTCTAATTAGAAGGGGGAACAAAATAATCACAAAAGGTAGGGAGAGAAGGACCTAGGAGGAAAAGAGGAGGGGGAGGAAAAAGGGGGTCAGGATCAGATGTGGGAGGATACAAGGCAGAAATACAGAAAATTGAAGTGAGGTGTGTAGCAGTGGCAAATGAGGAACTGGGGATAGTCCCTAGAAGTCCCAGATGCCAGGAAAGCAAGATACTTCCAGAACACAATGGGGATTACATTAGCTGAAATACCCAACAAAGAAGTGATAGAACCTGTATTACCATATCCAGTGGTTAGGCACAGCCCCCTGTTGAGGGATAGGGTCACTCACTCATCTCAAAAATATTAACCCAGAATTGCTCCTGTCTAAAGGAAATGCAGTTACAAAGAGTGGAGCAGAGATGGAAGAAAAGGTCATCCAGAAACTGCCTTACTTAGGGAACCATCTCATCTGCAGACACCAAACCCAGACACTATTGCTGATGTCAAGAAGCACTTGCTGACAGGAGCCTGGTGTAGCTGTCCCCAAAGACTCTGCCAGAGCCTGACTAATACAGATGCAGATGCTTACAGTCAACTATTGTATTGAGCATGGGGACCCCAGTGGAAGAGTTAGGGGGAAAGAATGAAGGAGCTGAAAGGATTTCAACCCCATAAGAAGGAAACAATTTCAGTTAAACTGACTCCCCAGAGTTCCAAGAGACTAAACCAACAACCAAAGAGTACACATAGAGGGATTCATGGCTCCAGCTGCAGAAGTAGCAGAGGGTTGCCTTATCTGGCATCAATGTGAGAGGAGGCCCTTGGTGTTTTGTAGGCTTGATGCCTCAGCTTAGGGAAATACTAGGGCAGTGATGTGGTGGGGGGTAGCACCCTCATAGAAGCAGGGGAAATGGGATAATGTGATGAGAGTTTTTAGAGGGGAAAACCTGAAGGGGGATAACACTTGAAATGTAAACAATTAAAATGAGAAATACAAAAACACATCATTATAGTTCTATTGGGTTGCTATAAGGGTTAGTTGACTCTATATAAATAAAGTATGTAAACATGTGGCTATCCATTCTTGCACCACTGCTGTGGTGACTTTCATTATTGAATCTTCAATCACAGCCTCCCTTTTCTTAAGACTTGTTTTGCAAGTTGTTTATTTGTTCAATGTTTTCCCAAAGTGGTTGAAATAAATCCATCCTTATTGATCTTAATAGTTTTTCTATGGTGGCCACAAGCCAGAAACAATATTTAAGGTTTTTATTAACTATAAAAACACAAAGCATAGCATCTTGACAACAGGATATCAGTAAGGAAGGGAAAACTGAAACAGAACTCCTGTAATAGTGTATTCTCCAGTGATATAAAAATTAGTGAAAAGTCATCATTTGTGAAGAAATGAATGAAATTACATTTCATATTGTTGTTCTATTCTTGTACATTAAAAAAATGAGTTCAGCTTTTTTCTGTGAAATTGAAGGGTTTAGAAGACTTGGAGAACATATGGTTGGCTTCAGATTCAGGGTCATCTCTGGCTGCTATGTGATAAGCAAGCAAGTTTTCATCATGTGTGACGAATGGAAAAGTATAAACTTGTCTTGTTAGATGTTGTAGAGTGAACCCAGATGAAAACAAAAACAATATTTAAACAAAAATGAGAGAAGGGAGTACTACAACAATTACACAAATGGAAAATTTAAAATATAATTCTATTAATAACATTGATGCTGAAAGCCACAAAATGTAGACTGGCCCTGTAGGGCATCCTATTTTTGATTCCTCACTAGAGGCCCATCATAGACAAGGACTGGAAGCACTCATTCTGAACTATTTTATAGAGGAACAGGAAAATGGAATGTCTTTCCACTGCTTTATTAAAAAAAAAATCATTGTATTGTTTTTGTTGCACAACATTTTATAATTATTACTTTTTAAAATGTCATGAAGTGTCATGGAAGAAATACAATAAATCATATTGGTATATAGGCATACAAAGATACCTATCCATATCTCACTCTTTCTCAATCTCATCTCTCTCTCTTTCTCTCTCTATTTTTTCTCTCTCTTTTTCTCTACTTCTCTGTCTCTATCTTTATCATATGTCATTTTTATGTATATTTATCTACTTATATTATTTATATATATTTATATTTATATCTTTGTATATGTATAATCATATTTGTTAAATCACACAGAAAAGAAAATGTAAAATCCTAGGGATTCTTTAGAAAACCATCAATGGCCTTTAGGAATAATGTCTATCTTATGTGTCTGATCAGAAAGCAAGAACCACATTAGCTGTTTCTCTTACCTTCCCTTTTCATACATGCTCATCCCTTTTGCCTTTTTCCTATCATTGACAAGTGGACATGGGAAATGAAAAGGCTCACATGCTGTCATATTACTACTGTTCCAAACACAGTGGTTGAGATACTCATTGTGGCTTTGAGCACCACTGGTCTAGCCTTGTCTCACCATGTGTACTCCATATATACATACCTAGATAGACTCTTTCTCTAAAGTTCTATATGGTGCATCCTGATGACTTTTCCCCTTTAAAAACACCTACCCCACATTGTTGTCTGTGGACAGAGAGCCAAAAGCAAATGCCAATTCCTCAGCACAACCTGTCTACATTTACACAGGACAGTGCCTCTAATACTAATAGACTTCTTTGTAAGCTTCATGTGTGTTCATTGAGCCATTATGCCATCTCTAACACATCCTCTCATTTTTGTTTGAGCATTATTAATTTATTCACTTTTATGTATCCAGTGAGACAAGTTTGTGTTATTCAAGTCTACACACAACAAAAGCCAGAGAAGACCCAGAACCAGAAACAAAGCCTTGGTGCTTGAACTGTTCTAACCCTTATATCTCTTACAGCGGTTATGTCTATCATAATTTTGAGAAGAGTCATAATCACAAGGAAAATAATGTCATTGTCAGTAAGAGGCGGAGGAGGAAGATCATGAGACAAGCCAGAGAAAGTTTAAGGAAATATTAACGAAGTACTATAGAGTGTTTTTTAAGATTTAAGTAGAATTGTTCTTTGTTCAGTTGATTTGTTGTTTTTTTTTTTCCTTTAAATTAGCTTTTACATCAAATTCACGGTGTGAATTTTAAACAGAAAACTTATGCCATACCCCAACCCAACACTGGTCTCATCAACATCAGCTGCTGTCTCAGCAGTTTTAGTGTAAACTGACAGTCTATCCACAGGCTCCACACCTATTGTCCTGACTCCATACTTTGCAAATAAGTCTACAAAGTCCTGTCTCTCAGAGAACAGTATAAGATAAAGGAACACCAATTATTACCACCCTCTCATCAATAGATAAAATGTTACTCTTTTTGATTAGGTTCTACAGGATTGAACATAAAGATGAGCTGATCATGAATGGGAGAAAAGATAAATCATTTAATTAAATTTAAAAACTTACCCTTTCTTTTGGAGATAAAGACTGTTTCCAATACATTTGCTCATAGCTTACTCTTTCTCTTTTGATTTATTGTAATAAGGAATCCTATACAAGATGATCTGTACCATGTAAGTTGGAAACCTGAGTCTAAATTTTATTTTGAACTCGTCTACTCTGGCTTTCAGGTATAGAAACTGTGGAGAGAGGAGAAAGTCCGTAGACAAAATCTTGTAGACGACTGGAGTTAGATTCTACCATGAAGGGCTAAAAAGACCTCTCTCTCTCTCTCTCTCTCTCTCTCTCTCTCTCTCTCTCTCTTCCCCTCTCCCTCTCTCCCTCTCTCTGTCTCTCTCTGTCTCTCTGTCTCTGTCTCTGTCTCTGTCTCTCTGTCTCTGTCTCTGTCTCTCTCTCTCTCTCTCTCTCTCTCTCTCTCTTCCCCTCTCCCTCTCTCCCTCTCTCTCTCTCTCTCTGTTAAATAATAACCTCACTAATATCCACTTTATTGTATAAAATATTGAAAAATTCACCTCTGAAAAATTCCCTAGGAATATATGAGTAATAAACATCTTTAATTTCCACAAAATATTTATAGGTAATGTGCACAGATGTCCAGTCCCCAGAGGGACAAAGGCCAGGCCCCTTTGCACTCACCCTTGAAGTATTTGCTAAATGAGTAACATAATAGAACTAGTACAGTATCATAGCAACTGCAGAGGCAATTATTCCCAGAAAATGTTGTCACAGACATATTGTTTCCCTTTCCCCTTCCTTCTTATTGTAGAGATGTTTGTCACATTATTTACTGACTACTCTGTCCAATACTGCTGTCAAAGTCATATTGGAATTTAGACCATGGAATACAAGAAACAAACTTTTTGAATGGCAGGCAAACTCTGAGTCCTATTTAAGATTTGAATATATATAACAGAATTGAGTTTTAGACCTACTATTTCAACCTGGAGCTGTATTTTTTAGTAAGTTTCTAGTTATAAAAGTGTTATCATTATGGTCAGTGATACAACTAAAGTGGAATAATTTACTAATATGATCAAAGCTATTGATACAGTTCCCAGGACTACACCCATATACTCCCATACACAAGTAATACACATGAATATTAAAGGGTATTAACTTACTATAAATAATTAAATATATTTTATACTAATATAAGTTATGTTGATGAGATGCATTTAATAGATGAAGGAGTTAATAATACAAATATTAAGAGTTTGGAAATGGAATAAAAGAAATAAGTAGAAAAAAACAAGAAAGAAAGTGTAAAAGATATAATTTTTATTTTACTCCAGGTATTTTAGTGTAATTTATATATGATAAAATAAAATATTTTAAAATCCATAGTAACTAAGTTTTGTAAAATTGGTGTATTTCCACTACAAGGCTATAAATTAACTTAAATTTACATTTAAAGAAATAGAATTTGGTCAGTTTATTTTAGCTTCAGTTTAGCAGTTGGGACAACTATAAAGAAGTTGTCCCAAACTTCTTTAAGTTATTAGAAAAGTATGTGAAATCTCACACATGCTGTACAAGTGCTCTCAAATCATCCTCTGAGTGTTTAGGCATCTTGATGATGGATTCATCTGGTGAATAATAATTATCTCAACTTTGGAAGAATTTACCTTACACAGACAGTACTTAAAATATGATTGTAAGCTTACCAGTGCATACAAACACTGTGCCTAACAGGATCTATAATGCCTGTTAGACTTATATAATTATTGCTTTATGCATTTCTTACAAGGTTGAGGAAAGTAGTAAGAGCTTATTTATGTTATCTAAAATTGTTGTGAATGACCATAGAAATGATGTAAGATAACAATTTATAAAAAAAAAAACAAATGTATGTGACAATATTATTTTTCTTTCCTTAATTACTTTTATTATTTCTCCAATGTTTAAACGATTGGGCAATGCTCTTTGCTGCACTGTAAAATTTATATACTCTTGCATACTATATCCATAATAATAAAAACCAAACTAAAATGTCATTGTTCCAAATAAAAATATTTAATGACTGCTATTACACAATTCACATGAGGTACACTTTTGCCTAAGAACAAAGCAGGAAATGAAACAAAATAATAAGGAAACAAGCTCCAGATTTATAAAGACAAATATTCAAATCAATGCTTTTATAAGTCTCCCATTTAATAGATTATTAAAATTATTTATATTCAGAAAAGTTTCAGGTTTCAGTTAAATTACCTAGTGAAGTTGTATATATATATATATATATATATATATATATATATATATATATATATATATATATATACTGAACTTGGTAGAATCAGGTAAAGAAACAGATATAATTCCAGATATAGCCTGACTTTTGAAGCTAGATGTGTTGTTGTCTGGGTCCCCAGACTCAAGATGACAAAGAGAAGAAATTACATGCTGGCTTGCAATAGCCATAGGATATATTCAGAAATAAAATCTTTGTTGTTTGAAACAGCAATGACAAAAATATATACTGAAAACATCTACAATATATTTGTAAATTATGAGAAAAAATCTATAGGTTCAATATACCTTATAACACCTTCTTCACCTGATCTTGGCATAAATACTAGATATTTTCTCTCTGTTCTTTTAAAATACATTTTTGTCTATATAACTGCTTTTTTTCAGTGCCACCATTTGTAAAGGCTCTTAACTCTTAAAGTCATGAGCATTGATTTTGTTTTGTTATCTACTAATGTTAAACAGGTTGTCTATGTAGCTATGAAATCAAAGATATCTGATGGAGCCTGGTTGGCTCTTGGGAAGCTCTTGCAGCCCTAGTATCTGGAACTTTCTTGTGGCTATCCCTAGTTTCCCCTCACCGAACTCCTCAGTTCAGTTTTCTGACCCTCTATACTTCTTTCTTGTCTCCTTCCACCCCATTCTGTCCTTCTTTTCCCTTCCCTTCTTCTCTCCCTCCCAGGTCCTTCCCTCAATCTACCTTCAGTGATTATTTTGTTCCCCCTTCTATGTAGGACTGAAGCATCCACATTTTAGTCTTTCTTCTTCTTGGGTTTCATATGGTCTGTAAGATGGTTCAACGTATAACAAGGATACATACTCACTCTTGTCATAGCAGCCTTATTTATAATAACCAGAAGCTGGAAAAAACACAGATGTCCTTCGACAGAGGAATGGATACCGAAAATGTGGTACATTTACACAATGGAGTACTGTGGTCTCCCTCCCCAAAGCCCAGACAGTAACGCAGCGCTGTAGAAGCGCGGCTACATTCAGAA
>NW_022196897.1:74731492-74744622 GCF_008632895.1 Mastomys coucha | reverse complement strand
TCCTATCTATTTCTAACTTCGTTTTCCAGGTAACCTACTGTTTATGTTGCTGCAGGACAGCAACAGATCTGTTGCTGTCCTGCAGCAACAGAGTACTACTCAGCTATTACAAACAATAATTTCATGAAATTCTTAGGCAAATGGGTGGAACTAGAAAATATCACCCTGAGTAAGATAATATAGTCACAAAAAAATACACATGGTATGTACTCACTGGTAAATGGATATTAGCCCAAAAGCTCAGAATACCCAATATACAATTCACAGACCACATGAAGCTCAAGAAGACCAAAGTGTGGATGTATTAGTCCTTCTTAGAAGGTGGAACAAAATACTCAAGGGAGGAAATACAGAGACAAAGTGTGGAGCAGAGACTGAAGAAAAGGCCATCCAGAGACTACCCCACCTGGGGATCTATCCCATATACAGACACTAAACCCAGACATTTTTGCAGATGCCAAGAAGTATTTGCTGACAGGAAGAACTTTGTATAGCTATCTCCTAACAGGTTCTGCCATAGCCTAACAATTACAGAGGCAGATGCTCTCAGCCAACCATTCGACTGCCCCAAAAGAGAGGTTAGGGAAAGGACTGAAGGAGCTGAAGAGGTTTGCAACCCTATAGGAAGAACAACAATATCAACCAAGCTAACCCCTGAGAGCTCCCAGGGACTAAACCACCAACCAAGGAGTACACATGGAGGGACCCATGGCTGAAACTGCATATGTTAAAGAGGATGGCCTTATTTAGCATCAATGGGAGGTTACGCCATAGTGTCAGACACCAAGGTGGTGGAGGCATAGGCCTTTCCTACTCACACCACTAATCAACAGGCTGAACTAGTAGCCCTTACCTATGCCTTTCAACTGGAACAGGGAAAATCCCTCAACATCTACAAGATTCCAAATATGCTTTTCATGTCCTCCTGTCCATGCTGTTATATGGAAGGTGCATGGGTTACTTACCACAAAATGAGGATCAGTAACTAATACAAACCAAACTATAGCCATGCTAAAGGCCTCCCATCTTCCCACAGCCATTGAGGTTGTCCACTGTAGGTCACACCTGACAGATGACTCTTGTCTCCAAGGGAAACAGCTAAGCTGATGAGACCTAGACTTGTCTCATCTTCCCCGGGGTTATTTTTAAACTGCAACCTACATCTCCACCTTCTTTACCCCCTGATACCTGTCACACTCTGTCCTATCTTTACCAACTCTTTCATCCTAACATGCAAGTATTGTCTTCTTTTGTTAAGACCCACCTACAGCCTACTTCTGAGGACTTAAGCTCCTTAAAATCTATCACTGCTTCTTGCAAAATCTGTCAAAGTCTGACTCCAACTCAAGGTATTGTAGCATCCCTTTTCCTACCCACCAGGCTACAGGTTCCTTTCCTGGAACTGACTGGCAACTTGACTTTACCCACATGCTAAGTATCTCCTGATCATGTTTGGTGTCCCAGCCTCTCTCCAATCAGACAATGGTTCCGAATTTACTTCCCAAGTCTCTCAAGTCCTATCTAAAACCCTTGACATTCCCTGGTATTTTCATATTCTTTACCACCTTCAACCTTCAGGTAAGGTAGAAAGAACTAACCTCTCTTTAAAAAACACTCTTGTTAAGCTGTCACAAGAACTTCACCTTGATTGGGTAAAAGTCCTACCTCTGGCTCTTTTCAGGTTACAAGCTCTCCCCAAGCGACTTTGCCTCATCTCTCCCTTTGAACTCATGTATAGATGTCCAGTCCCAATTCCTGGTCTTTCACCCAAATGCTCTCCCCTCCCAGACCATCTACTTACCCCATTACTTTGCTCCCTTCATTCTCACCTATGGAACTTTGCTGACCACCATCTACCTCAGTCACACATTGTCTCCTGGCCACTGCCTATCATCATTGGAAACCAAATCCTTTTATCCCCTCCAGGTCATTGGCACTCACCACTCTCTCCTAAATGGCAGGGCCTTTTAAGGTAATTGTTGTGACCCCTACATATGCTAAACTCGAGGAACTCTCTCATTGGGTCCACGTGTCTCACTTCAAACCTTTCATTCCTCCACCAAAAAGGACTCTTCTTCATAAACATCACTCACAACAGGACCATACTCTGTTAAGCTCCAGAGGACAAAGAGACTGACTGCCCATCTTGTCCCCAATCCCAGAAAATGAGACTCCATTTTGGCAGCTAAGCTCAACCTCACTGGATTAGACTTGGGTTTCTTGTTCTCTCCATGCTGTTCATTTCCATCTAGGGTAGCCCTTATATCGGGAGATTTGAGGTTCAAGAAACTCCCACAGATAACAAACAGCTTTTCCAAATAGGGCAGGAAACTGCGCCATAGCCAGATTCCAGGAACCAATCCAAATTGCTATCATCCCTGTATCTGTAATTCCGTCTAAATATTATGATCTCTATACTTGCTTTCTCTTTGACCAGGCAAAAGACCTGCCAGCTAGTCAGGAGTTTGCACATTTGTAATCCAGGGAAACAAGTCCCTGCCAATCCCAGTTGTAGATATGATAGATGCCCAAAATAAGAGGGCAGTCCAAATTGTGCCACTTTTGGTTGCTATGGGAATAGCCATAGGTATTGGTACTAGAGTTGCAGGGATAACGACTTCCATGACCCAATATAATACATTCCCTTCCCAGTTTAAAAGTGATTTTCAAAAAATGTCTGAAACTGTGCTTACTATCCAAAAACAGACAGATTCTTTGGCAGCCGTGGTACTTCAGGACAGATGGGGACTAGATGTCCTGACAGCTAAAGAAGGTGGTCTTTGCCTGTTTCTCCAAGAAGAATGCTGTTTCTACATCAGCCAATACGGGATAGTAAGAAATAAAATCAGGAGCTATAGTCAGGCATACAAAATTTTCAGGGATCATTGAGACCTCCAGTTCTAGGATTTTCAAAACCCAATGTGGAAGTGGATACTCCCTTTTGTAATCCCTTTCCTAGTCATCTTCCTGGTGTTATTATTTGCTCCCTGCCTCATTAATCTTGTTTCTACATTTCTTCAATGACAAATACAAAAAAATTCTAACCAAACTATTAATCAGCTCCTGTTACAGGATTACCAGCTGCTGCCCACAGAAGAGCCACCATCCACAGAGGAACTTGATGAAAATGTTTACCAAGTAGATCCTGATGGTGAAAGTGAGCTACCCACCATTGACAATGCCCCTAGACAGCAGGAAGTAGCTTAAGAAACAGGACATGTCCTTGTTCTTTTTTCACAATCAGCTTCCCCCTCCCTTTTTCTTTCTTCCTCTTTGTAGTAACAAGAAGGGATGTATGTTGGCATCTGGACCCTCAAAGCCTGTCATATAGCCGGGCCTCACAGACTTGTTGCCAAGGCAACAGCTGCCATATTCCTAGATTCCATTGGGCTCGCCTCCCACCTTTACCTGCAGTCACCATGTCATTATATGTATAAATACAGGGGAATGCTCCTCCCTTTCTCTCTCTCTCCCCTTCTTCTCTTTCCACCAACACCCTGTCACTCTCTCCCAATTAAACCTCTTACATGTGGAACTGTTTGGGCCTAGTGTGGTGTGTCCAGACACAGGATGCCATTCAAGCACATCAGGAGAGGTTGGAATGGGTGGGTGAGTGGTAGAGAAGCTATTTAGAATCAGAGGAGTAGGTGAATAGGATAGGGGGTTTGTGGAGGAGAAACCAGGAAGGGGGATAATATTTGAAATGTAAGTGAATAAAATAATTTATATAATATTTATAATAAAAAGAATTCCTGTAAATATTCCAACTCTCAAAAAATACCAAGCTAGGATTCTGAAAACACTGAGAAACTTGATCCCAACCATTGTGTCATAATTCTAAAATGTATCAGTTTCTATTGAAATAAGCTTTTTATTTTTTTTTAAAAAAAGACAAAAACATGCAAAGACAAGAAGTACATAACCCCCAAATAATACCATTAGATTATGGCCACATCTTCAACAATGACCCTATTGTGAACACTTCATATTGAAACTGTAACAACCACACACATAGAAAGAGAGACAGAGACAAAGAGACAGACACACACACACATACACACACACACACACACACACACACACACACACACACACACACACAAACAATTTATTGACTTCTTTCATCATCTACCACATTTCAAAGATTAATTTGGATAGTCTTATAGTTTTCAGTGGGAGTATCAATGAACATGAATTTTAACATTCATTTCTTTGTTCCTTTGCAAATCACAACACTAAATATTCAGTGATGGAAGGTGAAAAGTTCATTACTGTTCGTGACAGCTGACCAAACATATTCAGATGCAAATCACAGAACTCACAGGGACTGCCTCTCTGTGATTCCTTTCATGTTTCTTGATGATAATCTGAAGACTCTCTCTCTCTTTCTCTCTCTCTCCCTCTCTCCCTCTCTCTCTCTCCCTCTGCCTCTTCCTCTCTTTCACTCTCTCTCTCTTTCTTTCTCTCTCTTACACACATACACAAAATTTCATTCATGTCTCCTATCCAGAGTCAAGACTCCCCCCTGCAAAAAAAAAAAAAAAACAAAAACAAACAAACAAAAATTTTCCTTTAAAAACACTCAAGTATTCTTCATGTTATCAGAGAAGGGAATTTCTTTGAAGTCCTTGAGGCTCTCAACAATAATATTGCCCTCTGGAGACATTGTGCTTAGAGAATGGCTACTACAAAAGAGAAAAGTGAATTGTAGCTTTAATATTCAAAAGAGACTTGAAAGAGAAGAGTGCAAAGGTGTACAACGGATAATTCTGTGCCATAAACATCACCTACAGAAAGCTTTTAAGGGAAGAGGTGACTACCTACATTCAAGTTTAAAGATGTTATGGTTTGTTTTGTTTGTACTTGGCTCTTGTTTTCTTTTTAGAATTTACTATGTATCTGTGAATATTTAGCTTTGAATATTTCTATAAATGATACTTTTGAAATGTTGTCATTAATCTTTGGTCGACTAGGTATAAAGAACTTTCATGTATAAAGCTTTCAAGATGAAGGGAAATGTTCTTACCTACTGAAGAAATAAAGCAATGCAAATCCATAGATATTTAAATCTTATTTTTTTATACAATAGTGAAATTTTTCTCATGGAAAAGAGAAATGTAATCTTGAAAATGTTCTGAGCAGTTAAATTTGTCAGGCTTGATTTACAGTCTTCTGTTTTAATTCAGATGTTCATGTTAAGAAAAGTCAGCAAGATGAGCTACTGAAAAGGGTAGTTGCGTGATGAGGAATATTAGACACTAACAGAAGATCATCCATAAGTCAGGTGCAGATAATGTTCATATTACTGTCTTGTAGGTATTCAATGTTAACTTGTTATTTGTAAGTTGTTAATCCAGGTGTTATCAAAATTGAGCCAATGAACTTAAAGCCTGCTATTATTTGCAAGTTAATCTAATTGTTCAATTATTGTATTTGACTCTCTTTTTGGAAGAAGTATTCTCTAGAAATAATGCATAAATTTCAAATATAAATCTGATCTATTTTTTTTAAAGAAATCAAATATTTACTATGTTTTGTGAAGGCGCTATTACTTGTACACTTTCTTAGTTTAAGTTCTGATGTTTCAGCGATTAAATGGGAGACAATTAGGAAGATATTCTCAAAACATGAGACATTTAAGACTTCTATTGTTAATGTAATAAAAAACAAGTAAAATTAAAATTTTTAAGTCAATATAATACATAATTATTTCTAAATCTCTATTTAAAGCCTCAAGTAGTCACAGAGGTCACTTTTACTGAAATTATAAAACATGGAAAGTATGGCTTAATACCCTAAACATGGTTTGCCCTGAAGGATCAAATTTGCATAAAGGTATGGTTAATAAATTAGGATTCAGGTTCATGTACAAATTCCTTCTGGCTATCATTTAATTTTTGTCAACAGAGACAGAGGGGAAATATTTGGTTCTTGCCTTTCTCCTGGTCTAATAGCTTGGTAATAGAGCTTGATAGTGTAGCTACAGAATAGAAAATAATACATGTGAATGTACAGATCAGTTCTGAAGTAGATACAAACTATTTTTTTTACTATAAAGCATATATTTAGATCATATACTATCTTCAAATTTGTTGGCTACACATACACTTGTAGACTTCAAATTATCTGTGAATTATAGGCATTTTTCCTTGAAGTGTTTCCTGTTAGTGAATTTATATTTGTCTAAAGATAATCTTTTTTACTAAGGTGTAGATGAGAAATGCAAACAATTTTTCTTTCTTTACAAAATCTACATAATAAAAAGTTACTACATTTTTACCTTCTTAATTATCTTCAGAACGTAACCCACATAATCTATTTTATCAACTGTAGTGATTCTCAAGTCTCTAAATCTCAACCATCTTATTTCATGAAATACTTCTCATCAGTAATATAATTCTCATTTTAAAAAATTTAAAAGTCACAAATATTTTTTTAGAGAATATTAAGGTTGCTACTCTATTTTATGTTGGAGAGAGAGAAAACCTCACTAAGATACGTAACTGCTTTGAATAAACTATGCAATTGAGAGCATAAATAAGATGTATTTTCTAAATTATATTATTTTCCTGTTTCAAAATTTTACACACAAAAGTAGCATATTTTATTTTTATTGGAAAATAGTAATGATAATTTATATTTTAACAGATAAAATATTTTCTTGATATTACCTATTAACATAGATTATTAGGGATAATCAGTAAGGAATTATTTGAAATACAATATCAAATTTCCAAATACTAAGGCAATTTATATTGATTTATAAATTATCAACTGAGATATTTTACAATAGCTTCCAGTACTCATTTATAATGCTTACATAGTTGTGATTACATTGAAAATAATTATCTAAATCCTTTCTTCCATAGGTATGCAATTATTCTTGTACAGACTATAATAAATGGAATGCCAGAGGAACATATCAGAATTTCTTCTATGGGCCTGTCTTCCAAGCAGAACACTGAAGTGTTTTGCTTCATGTTCTTCTTATTCTGCTACTTTGCCATCTTGTCTTGGAATCTGCTGATTCTTTTCTCAATTAGATGCAGTTCTCTGTTCAACCAACCTATGTACTATTTCCTGTCATTTGTCATCTATGGACATTTGCTATACCTCCTGTGTGACACCCAAATTGATTGGGGATCTGCTTGTAGGAAGAAAAACCATTTCCTATACAAACTGCATGCTACAGGTCTTTGTCATGCACTTCTTTGGAATGATTGAGATCTTAATCCTGACAATCATGGCCTTTGACTGCTGTGTGGCCATCTGCAGACCTCTTCACTACATGGTCATCATGAGCAGAAACTGGTGCCATGTCTTTATCTGGGCTTTCTGGGCTGGTGGGGTTGTCCACTCTTTCCCTCAGATTATGATGCTTGTCTCTTTGCCCTTCTGTGGCCCCAATGAAATAGACCATTACTACTATGACATTTTCCCTTTGCTGAAAGTTGCTTGCACTGATACCTACATCACTGGTGTCCTCGTGGTTGCCAATTCAGGAATTGTTGCCTTTGTAATCTTTGTTCTCTTGTTTGGTTCATATGTAGTTATATTGCTCACACTAAGGAATTACTCAGAAGAGGGGAGACACAAAGCTCTTTCAACCTGTGGGTCTCATATCTCTGTGGCTATTTTATTCTTTGGATCTTCCATCTTTGCTTACCTTAGACCTCCTACCACTTTTCCTAGGACAAAATCTTTGCTCTGTTTTACACCATCATTGCTCCTATGTTCAGTCCTCTCATATATACTCTAAGAAATACACAGATGAAGACTGCCATAAAGAAGGTTTGGTGTCAGACAACATTTTTAGGAGAAAAACACTATTAATTTGCTTTACTAATAAGATCTTAAAACACTGTACAACTATCAAACTGGCTTTATCATCAAGAGGAACAATTAGCATTTCAACTATTCTAAATTTTGCTAATTCATAATTAGCAAAAATGAGAATATAAAGAATAATTACTAACAAATATTTTACTTTGCAACCTAGTAAGAAAATGGGATTAAAGGCGTGCACCACCACTGCCTGGCCTAAGAAAATGAACATTGAAATTATTCTAGGTTAAAGAAATATTTTTTATATTATACATATATTATTTCCACAACAATTTACTAGCTTCTTGATTTGATTTATTACATGATGATAAACATATTTTCACGCACAATTTAGGAAATAGATTGATACTATCTTCAGAAGAAGTGTTATAGTAATGAACTTTGTATTGTGACAGAATTTGTAAATAAGCCTCATATGAGTCTCTGAAACAAATCATTCTATGAAAGGTAAAAATGAGAGAGAATTTGAGTGATTTTGACACCAAAGGTTTATCATGAATTGACCTGAGAGTTGCTAGCTTGCCTACTTATAAATGTCAGTAGCTTTATGAGTAGACACAATTATTGGCACAAATGATGGCTTTATGGATTGCTACAGTGTTTGGCAGATAAAATGGCTTTATGAGTGATAACAGGTTTAGGATGAATTTCTAAGCCTGTCTCTTTAAATGTCCTCAGCTTGTAGAAACACTAAATAAGAAAATATATATTTTCTTCTCAATAAAACTTATTTAGTTGAGGAGTTCTATGATAACGTATTTGGGAAAAGCAATACATACCAGATTATCTGGATATATTTGCATGGGAGAAGATTTTTTTCTATTCTGATCAAATGTTATAATGCCAGGAATTTTGTTTTTCTCTTTTTATAATGTTCAATCTATTTTTTAACATGTACATTAATGTTATACATTTAGTCTTTTGTTCTACACAGTTCTCACCACTCCCTCTAGCACTCTTGAGAGTCTCTTACCCTTGTCCTGATTTGTTTTTTTTTTTAAATTATTTTTTATAACTATGTTTGGAGCATATTCTTTCTTGTCTCTAACTCCTCCTAGAACCTCCCTGCCTCTCTACCCACCTAACTCCATGTTCTCCCTCATTTTTCTCTCTCAAAAAAAAAAAAAAACCCAATACCAAAACAAAACAAAAAGTATACAAAGACTCATGGAATACATGTCAGGTTGGCTAACTACTCATGAGAATGGGGACTATCCTGGAGTATAGTTCAAATACTCAGTGACACTCCATTGGGAAAAAAAATCAAAAAGATTTTTCCTTTCCCATCACATATCAATTGGAAAATAGTGTCTTTGTTAGGGAAAATTTTGTGTCTACTTCCACTTTGCCATTATGGGATTTAGTCCAGAGTGAACATGTATAGGTGTTGACTTGTTCTCATACTCTCTGTGACTTCACTTGTGTCTCAGTTCTATTGTTTCTGGATGGTGCTTTTTCTTAGCATCATTTGCCACCTCTGGCTCTACAACTTTTCTCTTTCTTCTTCAGCACAGATGCTGAGCCTTAAGGGGAGGGGTTCAATAAATACATTTCATTTAATGCTGAGTGTTCCAAAGTCTCTCATTATCTGCACATTGTTTAGTTAAAGTTCTCTGTTTTAATTGACATCTACTACAAGAGGAGGCGTCTCTGATGAGGGCTGGGTGATGCACTGATTTACTCATATAGCAATTATGTCTTTGAGAGTCATTTTATTGTTTGTTTTTTCCATAGCATAATAAAAGTAGTAGCTGGTTCCTTTCTTTTAAATTGTCTGTTTTTATTTTACATGTATTCCATTGTCTTCATTTGTTCCAAATTCCTTGTTCCATTATAGCTTATCCTCTCCATATTTTACTTTCTACTTCCATATATTTATGTGCTTCTCTAGGATCACTATTCCCTCCTAAACCATGTTTTCTTCAGTTTTAGTGGTAATCACTTACTTTCCCATCACTGTAAAGCAATATATACATTTCATGGTTGATAGTCATTTTATATCCATTTTTCAAAGCATTCTATGAATGCTGTACCTAGGATCTGTGACCATTTCAGTCATATAAGCAAGCATATTCTATGAAGAATAAATAGTTTGCATTAGTGGAAATAACAAAAGGATGCAATGTAAATACTTATTTGGTAACTCTTAGACCTATCAATATTACCCAAGTGATCATCACCTAGGGTCAGCTGTCCTTGACCTATATACATTTTACTTCAACATTAATTTTTATTCATACTCTCACAAAGCAAACAGCTTATTCCATTTATGTTTCTCATGGAAGAGTCCATGGACCTTTTATTGTAATGATTAAGCTCTTGAACGTGTTGAAAATGCTTCATGTTACTCAAAGCTGCCTAACACAATGATGTGTAGACATTGAGCCATGTTCTAGGATGATAAACTTGTAAACTTTCTCTCCCTATATCTCAATGTCTACCTCACCTAATATGTACATCCATTTTCCTTAGTCATAAGAATAATGCAGGTTTCAACAAGGAATATACTGGATATTCCACTTCAGCTTTTATATATTTGTAATAATCAAAACTAGAACAGGAATTAAGACTGTAGTTTTCATTATTATATTATATAACAACATTCTATTTAATGAATTTAAGATACATTTATATATCAATAGATACACCTGCACATCAGTTTAAGTAAATTTGTTAGCTAGACAACTTAAAAGCATAGACAAAGGTTAAATTCCTTCCTCTGAATCTATTATTTTTCTTAATTCATAATTATTTAAACTTTAAACAAACTAACAAACTAGTTTACTAATTTATTCATTAATTCATTCATTCCTTCTTTTTCTTTTTCCCTTTTAATGAAAATATAACATTTCTCATAAAATAATCCTGATTAATAATTGGATACATAAAATATTCATTCCTTCCCTCTATAACACAGTATACCTCTTCTCAATCTCCTGAAAATACGTTCTTTTCTAGACTTCAGGTCTTTAATCATTTATTACATATTCTGCTACTGATTTATTAACATCTTCCAAAGTTACTTTCATAATTTCTGGAGTTTAAAGTACTAAAACCACACTCTCCTCCTATGTTTGTTTCCTGGAGACTTACTGAATCTTTATTCCTTTTGTCTTCATGATTTATTTCAGCTAGAAATATCAAGCAGTGTTTTCTCAACCAAGAAGTTGAGAAAATCTTTGCTTTTTAATACAATTTTAACAATTTTCAGGATTTTTTAAAACAATTTTCTTGGGTTTTACTGTTTGTATTTTGTGCCTTTAAACCAAATTAAGTGGATTTAGTTTACATCAGGGAACTTTGTTCTACAATTCTCACTCTTTTCGCATTTAATGCCCTTTACTGCACCAGGTGTTAGTGTGTGTTCATTGAAGGAGTATACTTAATATTACATCAACTACTTTAAATGGCAATGTTTAATATTGATATTGATATTTCTTTGATATTGATGTTTCTTATTCACACTGTTAACATAGGTAACTATAGCCTAGGTTAAACTTGAACTCCCAATCATCTATTTCAGTCTCCAACATACTATTCAACAGATATGTTCGACTATGATCAGGAATATTGATATTCTTTATATTATAGTCTTTAGATTATCCTAATTTTAACCTAAATCACAAGGATTGTTGATATATCCTTGGTAAGTGGGATTATATAAAGAATAAATAAACAAGATATGTGCATGGACATAGTGTCTGTGTGTGTTTGTATGTGTTGTGTGTATGTGACAATGATAAAAAAAAAAGAAGCTACCAACTTGAAAGTGAGGGAGAAAGGGGAGGAATTTGAGGGAGGCTGTCTTAGAGTAGTTGAAGGGATGAAAAAGATGGTGGAAAATGATAAATTCCATTTCAATTAAAATCATATATTTTTTAAAATAAAAATAAATAAAATTATATATTTAATAAAGTAATACACTAACTGTATTTAGTGATGAGTGAAGGCATACATGAGAAGATGGTACATTAAATGAGAAAGGAAAGGATATTTTCAGAAATTCATTAATTATATTTTCTAACATCCTTCAAAAAAATAACAAAGGAAGCGAGTTACAGTTTTCTTCTGAAATTCTACTATCATCCAGAAAAATAATCCAACTGATGTAGAAGTTAAAGGTATTATCTTCTCTTAGAAAACTGTAGAAAAAAATGGAGGCAATAGGTCTTTCAAAAATTCTAAATTCAAATTTGTTTTCACCTGAAAATGTGTATGAATTTGTCAGGGAATCCAGTCATTGATGTCCAGGGGACGCATAGTGCCTGGGATCTTTAGGTCACTAGCAATGTCATTTGGGGCTAGACGGTTATTTATATCACTAGCAATATCAAGTGTGGCTGAATGGTTATTCATATCCCACATCTGGTGCTAGATTCAGCTTTTCAGCTAACTTGTCTCTACAGAAAGTTCTTCTGGTGAGTTTAGAATTTGGTGAGTAAACCTTAGTCTCTTCTGAAAGGAAACTCAACATAAAGAATTCAGGTCAAATAGCTACTTTAGACTCTATATTAATTTATAAAATATCCAGTAATTTTCTGTCTGTTTCTTTCATGAACTAATTTTTATAATAGAAATAGAAGTTATGATTTGATGAATTTGTATCTTTAACTTATTCCACTTATTTTAAAATTCTTTCTTTCTATGAGAACATGACCTATACTTCTGTGGATGTTTTATGAGTGACAGGTGTCAGTTGTCTTTAAAAGATTCAAGATATATTTCTATTAGCATCTACTAGACAGGAAAGAGATAGAGAAATATACAGGAAAAATTTAAAGCATTGAAAAGTGCATAGAGGAGAACTAAATTATCTATGAAATCCAGAAAAAAAAATATAAAGGAAGTGAAATAACGGACTCACAAAGGGTGAACCTATAGGCTAGCATAAACTTTCCCTTCTTGCTATCTTCTCTGAGTATACGCTCTGCTTTTGCCTCCACTATTTGGAATGTAAGGTAAGTAAATGTTAAATAGAGGTAACTGCTTTGGAAAGGGAATTTATTTTGAGATCAATTCAAAGTGTTATGCATAGAGATTAAAATGTGACATGTCAGAGATATAGATGGGTACAGCATACAAATTATATCTACTTAGGTTTAAAAAAAATCACATAAGGGGAAATATCACTAGACTGTTCAGTAGATCAATGGAGTGTGGATTAATCAAAGAGATATTTACAACCTACAAAGAAGCACAAATTGAAATGTGAAATATATTCTGGGAAGAACTACTTGCTCCCTCCCTACTCCTCAGAGGGAAGCAAAGAGAAAAACGTACAAAAA
>NW_022196897.1:74702439-74731465 GCF_008632895.1 Mastomys coucha | reverse complement strand
AAAAAAAAAAAAAAGAAACAAACCAAAAATCAAACTCACATGAAAAGACAGTTAACTATAGTCAACCCCTTCCCACAAGTTGAAGCACCTGAATGTTTATTTAGTTGCCTTTTTTTGAAATAGACTGTGTTGATTATGTAGATTATTGAATAAATTAAAATTAAACTAAATTAATTATTTGAAGTGATTTATTTTAATGATTGAAGAAATATTTAAGAATTAATGCTTGGTCAGTATTGGAAGGAGATCAATAAAAACAAGAAGGCTGGACAGAATTAATTTGATCCCTTTTACAGGGTGAAGTTACTCCATGAACTTATCTATTACGTGAGAGTTAATTGTTTCAAATTAGCTAATGATAAAATTGTTGCTTATAAATGTACCTACAAGTACTACCGTCATTGGAGGAAATCTATTACAGGACAAAAATCACACAGAGCAATGGGAGGTAGCTGGAATTCAAAATGCAATATATAAGCAATTTTCTTAGGATTTGTTGGAAGCATGTAAGGCATACCTTTTAAAAAAGGATTAAGTTCATGAAAATCAAATACAAATAGAGATTACTGTTATAAAGATTGAAAATGAAATGTTTGTGGCCATTGTGCCTCCGTTTTAAGGAGTAATAATTTTATTGTACTGTATGCATCTAGAAGTTTTATTTGCATTGCTTTAAATATCACTCCAGTATATTTAGATATAAGGCCTTGAGATAATCATTATGATATTAATGACTTAATATATTCTTTGGTAAAATGGGTTTACTAAGACTTCTTAGTACTATTTCATCTAAAGTATTAATTCCATTAGGGAACTTAGGAACAAGGAGAATGGGAAGGATTGAATATCACAGTAAGAATATACTTACTGATGCTTCTATGAAAGTAGCTTACGTAGGTGAGTTATTTTATCATGCTAAAACTAGAAGAAGCCTCAATTATTTCACTTTCATATGTTTAAAGTTCAACTAAAAATTAATTTGCCAATGATTAGGAGTCAAGTATACAATCATAGTGAAAATATTGTTATACATTCATTAAAAATATATCACAATTATACACATTAAACTAAAAGCAAGTCATTAAGAGAATAGAAAGCTAGATTAAAAAATATGTAACAATTTTTTGTTTCCAATTATGCTCATGTAGAATGCCATTGTAGCTGCTCTAATGGCTGCGAGGCCTAAGGCTGAAGAATCCATGGCTTTTTACACAGGAAAATGAGCCTTATTTTTGGCTATAATTATATAGAATGTAGAGGACTGAGGAGCACATTTAGGTTGTATGTGTATGTATATTACTTTCTTTTAATTAGGTACATTTTAGAACTCAAATTTGCAATACTAGTAATTTGAGATGGCCTTGATAGACTAAACATTATAATTCTGACTGCAAAAATAAGATAATATTGAAAGAGGTGAGAAAGTACATGGTAAGTTCATCATATGAGTTTGGATGTATCCAGTTTATGTAATATATTTGGCTCCAGACCTAGAAAGTTCTAGTTTCAAAGTTCTGACATGTTACATAATCCTGCTATGAGTTTCTTTACTTGATCATGGAGATTCAGATAATTTTTACATTTCTCAGTCTAAAACTATTCTCAGATGTCTATCAAAGCAAACTGAACATGGTGGCGTGTTTGGTTAATTTTTTTTTCCTCTTTCTTTACATTTAAGCTTAAGATGCAGGGGAGGAATTATTTGGTCTATATTTGAATGTTGAGGGAAATGAACTGAGATCACACATCATGTGAGATCACACTAAAATTAATAGCTGATTTAAGTATAGAAGCCAATCATCTTTTCAGTTCTAAACATTCAATGGAAGTTTATAGAAAGAAAACATAATGAATTAGCAAATAAACAGAAGAAAAGTCTGTCAAGAAGCAGAATAAAGCCTCAACTGTAGCTTTGAGGAAAAGGATAGGTAGAGATTCAAATCTATTTTGAAACTGGAATTATAATTTCAGGGCATATTTAGTAAAACATATTTTCAAAAATTTTTATTAATAAAACAGAATGATTGTTTCATTTTTATCAAGTACTGTTTTAACATCTCAATTTCTCAGTGACTCATGTTGTGTGTGAAGTGAATTTTAATTTTGTTTTTTAAGAAGAACAATGAATTTTATCTCTATGCACCTCACTAAAGTAATGCTGCTTTTAGACTCCATAAGTTGCAAATATTTACTTATATCTCGGTAAAAACTGTGCTAAGAATGGATAGTAATTGTTTGGCTATAACATAATTATGTCTTGAAATTGTACTGTAGAAATAAATTCTTTCTAAACTCTGGTTTTCATTTTTAATGAAGTTAACATGGATAATGCAATTCATAACTAGAACATTAGAATGGAATTTAACAAACAAATAGGTAAATAATGATATTTTAAATATTACTAGACTATAAAAAGTATTTCAGTAATGATCATAGCTTTATTCTTATTTGAATTCAAATTTATTACAACAGCATTGATCAATTACTCTGTTACTCTTCCAACAGGGATGAGAATGGTAGTAAATTAGAAGTACTCCCAAGCCCTAACCTAGTGTGTCAGTTTTTATGAATCATATCCTATTGGGTTATCATCTTATGATTGATGGATAAAATAAAAATTATATGACTGATTCTCTCTGTGACCTTTAATGAAAATACTTTTGTTTAGAGATAAAATATTTAACTAGGGAATCTCGTCCCTTCTTAACTAAGTTATCTTTTGCTAATAAAATGTCAGTTTCTTCAAAGAGGTCAAATTTACTGAATTCTTGGAATATTTATTCTGTACTATCAAAGTTTAAATTACAAATTCTGACCATACAAATCTCTGAAATGAATTCACTGGACATTTATTGATTTATTTGTTATTCACTACTACTGTGCAATTACTTCTAGGTAGATTTCCACATCTTATGTGTCAGATAAACTTGATTAATAAAAAAGATTAACTATTATAGAAATATCTGTTCAGTAACATAAGTTGAATATATAACTTGTAGGTCAGATATGTGCCAATAGAAACAACTTTACATAACTTGTTTTGTGAAAAAAAAAAATCAGTATGAAGATTCTTCAAGCATTTTTCACAAGCAGAATAAATTGAATAAAATACAAATTAAAAGTGGAGTCCTTCACTTAACACATATAATAGTAAGTATATTTATATTTTATTTATATATTATTTAGTATATGTGTTATATAATATATAAATATTATATAGGTAAAATATATTATTGCATATATATGATTTAAGGACTTACAATTTGGTTTTGGGTAACCAATTAGGGATCTCATTCATGAGGAGGATATTTCTTTTGCTCTCAGCACTCCTTCGTTGCCTATAATTCTTGTGTGTGTGGCACAGGTGAATTTCCCATTTCTATGTTAACATGTCTACTATACCTTCCAAGGTCTTGTGTAGGAACACATATTATGGTATCAGGAACTTAGCAAGGGGTGGGGCTTGTATTTCTTGTAGGGTAAAATTGAAGGGTGGAAATGATATATTTGTATTTGATGTAAACATTTAAAAAGCATAATTATACATGTGAATTTGTATTCCACCATTCTGAATTTTAACAACTACCATGTTGCATGAGTAATTAAGTGTATTATTTTAATGAGATGCCTACAGAAATAAATGATTTAATTACAAAATATTAAAATTATGGTGCTAAAATCATACATTATAAAAGGAAAAAATAGGAAAATTGGAAAATTATTAATTGTATTTAAGGTGTAGTTTTTATTGTGTGCATGCTTATGTACCTTTATTTTGGCATAAGATATATAGCACAGGAGTTGCTTGTAAGCACCCCACGTGGGTGCTGACAGCCAAACTAAGATCCTTCCTAAGAGCCTTATACATTCTTAACACTGAATGATGCCTACGGCCCCCTGGACATTTACTCAAATCATTTTTATGGACTTGTTACTTAGACTCCTTATTTTCCTGTTCACATACACATCTATATATATAAATTGTGTTCAATTTTATTTTATTTTCTATACGTTTAAATTAATTTAAACTGTAGCATATCCCATTAGTCAATATTTGACCAACTATTTAAGATTACACTTTACTTGTGCTTTGAATTATACTTTTATTTTTGACAGTCTTTGAGTCTGTTCGGACCCCAAACTCATCATTTACAAGATGCAAACTGAAAATGTTCAGTAAGTAACCATAATTCTAAGCCAGTCTTTTATTATTTGATGAGTCAGTTCAATTTTATTCATGTGAAAACTAACATAAAATCAATAGGGTTATCTCTCAAACATGGGCTGATATCAGTGTTAATTATCAATGATCTCCTTATTGATGTCCCTCATTAATCTATCTGTCCTTTCAAGGACCTGACATGTTTTTCTATTTCAATGAACAATGGGGAATGTTACTGTGTTTATTCTCTTGGGACTTTCTGACAATCAAAACATTGAAGTCCTCTGCTTTGTATTATTTCTATTTTGCTACATTGCTATTTGGATGGGCAATGTTCTCATAATGGTTTCTATCACATGCACTCAACTCATTGATCAACCCATGTATTTCTTCCTCCATTACTTATCACTTTGTGATCTCTGCTACACGTCCACGGTGACACCTAAACTCCTGACTGATTTACTGGCCGAAAAGAAGATTATTTCCTATAATAATTGCATGACACAGCTCTTTGTTCTTCATTTCCTTGGTGCCATCGAGATCTTCATTCTCACAGCAATGGCCTATGACCGCTATGTTGCCATCTGCAGGCCCTTGCACTACACTGTCATTATGAGCCGACAGAGATGCAATGAAATCCTTGCTGCTTGTTGCACTGGAGGATTTGTGCACTCTGCCAGTCAGTCCCTTCTCATTGCCCTTTTGTCCTTTTGTCATCACAATGAGATAGATCACTACTTCTGTGATGTATATCCTTTATTGAAGTTGGCTTGCACTGATACACATAGAATTGGCCTCTTTGTTATTGTTGATTCTGGCCTAATTGCTTTGGTGACATTTGTAGTTTTAATGGTATCTTATTTTCTGATAGCACACACCATTAGTGTTTATCCTGCAGAGAGCCGTTCCAAAGCTCTTTCCACATGTAGTTCACATATAACCATTGTGGTCCTGTTTTTTGTGCCTGTTCTCTTCATTTATATCAGGCCAAATATAACATTTCCAGAAGACAAAGTGTTTGCTCTTTTCTACACCATCATAGCTCCCATGTTCAACCCTCTGATCTACACACTGAGAAACACAGAGATGAAGAGTGCAATTAAAAAAATGTGGTATCGTCAAATACCTTCATACAAGAAACAGATTCCATGAAAGTCATGAAAAATGTGTATATGTGGATATCAAGTCATTCTATAACTGTCTTGTTCTTTTCTTCACTTATTAGAATTTTAATAACAGTTCACAGGGATTTCTTGTGTGTCCTTTGTTTTCCCTTATTTTGTATGTCAGTGGGACTCTCATTGACTGAGATTTATTTTGGTGTAAACCAAATGCGGACTTTGTGAACTTTGCTTTCTTCATGGCCTGATATTTCTTTGTGGCTTTTTTCTCTCATCAACCTCCGCATTCTAGAAAACTTTAAAAATTAACTTACAAGGTTTCTTAGGTTATGTGTAGTGATCATCCTTGCTGCCATTGTGTCTCTAAAATCACTGTTTAGTTGGTTTTCTTAATAGAAACACAAGGCCCCAAATGTCCAGGCCTGAATAATTGTATAATGTTATTTTAATTCAATAACATAAAAAAATCTGTTCTTTTTTTAAAAGCATACATTTTATAATTAAGAATGAAAGAACTAGAAATCACATGTCAGGAATCAACAATTCTGTAAACAAATTTCCATGTATAACTACATATAGCTTTTCATTTCTATAGCTGCATAGACTAATAAAGAAATAATATAATATATTGGTAAATGTGTTTTTAATTATACAACTCTATTCACTGAGCATATCATCTCTGATATTATATATTGAAAGTTCAGGAAGCCAAAATAGCTTCTTCATGTTGAAACAAATCAAAGTCATCATGCATGTTTGCAGAGGAATTTTAATCCAGCAACATGGCTACCCTGGCTGTAATATAGACATGTCCTTTATACACACCTTTAATCCCAAGCATGAATTCCAATTGAGAGACAGATAAACACACAAAATAGAATATGCCCAACTTTTATAAGAACAGCACAGGTAAGAGAGATTATGTAGGAGAGTGTATGGATAGGCAGTGATGAAGTTAGTTCAGTCAGTTAAGTGAAGTTGAGTTCAGTTCAGTCAGATGAGGCAGTTGAGTTGTGTTCAGTGAGTCAGTGCAGTGGAGTTGAGTTCATGAAGTTCAGTGCAGGTCAGCAGCAGCAAAGGAAGCCAGAGAGTAAGGAGATACAGGATTAGAACAAGTTGTCACAGTTGGTTTGAGGCCAAGCAGAGCATTTCAGTGAGAAGCTGAAGGAAGTGACACTTGAGTCAGTCAGCTTGGGGAGGAGTTTGAGCTAGAACAGCTCAATCAAACTAGCCAGCCAAAGTTCAGAAAGAACTAGAAAGGTAAGTTTATTCAGAAGTAAGTTTCAGAGGTTGAAAACATTGAAGACCTAGATTAAATTGTATGATGGTTAGTAGCTTTCAGGACAAGGCCTAGGTAACCTGACAGAGGCAGTAACCCACCAAAGAGACAAGTACTTCAGCCAAATTAACAGTTACTCTCGCACATGTTAGTTTTCTAGGGGCAAATTTGAAAATTCTTGTGGAATGAATGGATGACCTAAATGAGAAAGATAAGGTTTTTTTTCTTTCCTTTTTTTCTTATCATTTTGAAAGTTCAAAATTAAGACATCAATATGTGTGATTTCTATAGAATTAGTCTTCTTGACTTACAAAGGGCTACATTCTAATGTGTGTTCACACGGCCTTTTCTCTCCAAAGATTCCCAGGATTTTCTGAATTAAAATATTGCTTTAATACAGTATACTCAATCAGATTATATTGAGCTTAAACTAAATATCTCTTTGTAGCTCCTATCTTCAAATGCATATTCTTCAAAAATGGATGTTAAAGATTCACCATATGATGTTGGAAACCAAAAGCACTCTCTGAGCACTCTCTGGCTTGACACCCCAGAGCCAAGAGGCTTGAGAACCAGGATCCTAATACCAAGCTGTCCTTAGTTTGGTATTTCTCTTAAGTATTCTGCCTTGCTAGACAGGTTTTCCTCAGAGCCAGCAATAAAGGTCAAACACATTCCTTAGGACAGTCCACAATAGTTAGAAAAGGTTTCCCTCACTCCAGGATATTAGCAAGGACAGAACCAGTGCCTGCCTCCAGCAAGACCCAGAGAATTAACAGGAAATACCAAAATACCTCAACAGGGAGGGCTCTACTGCTCTTCTGCCTGCTTCATACCTAGCTACTAGACACTGCTGACCTTGAAGCTGTGGTCATTTTCCTATGTGACCTCAGTCTTGTGCTTCTTGCTGTAACCCTGCCCGCCTATGTGACATCTGCTGAGAGGTGCCTGGAGCTGATCTTCACAGAGACAACTCCCCATTGAACATCCACCCAGATGTTCCCCTCTCCTCCTTTGTTCCAGCCGGTTTCCCCTCACCCCTTCCTCATTTCCTTTTTCTGTAATGTATATACATTGGCCATTTGGGCATTATTAAAACGAGGCTTTGACAAAAGATTTCCAAGGCCTCCCTCTCCTTTTTTCGCCCATTCTATTCCAGGTTTAGTTCTCCTCGAAACTCACAGAATAACTAGGTCGAGCAGGTCAGGGATAATATGAGTTTGAAGTAAACAATGTTTAAGCAATAAAAATATACATAATAGTAAGAATGAGTGATTGGTATATGTATTGACATTCTTGTGACCTTCACTGTCAGATAACATAATAAATGCAACACTACATGAATTAATTGATAATTAATAAGGTTTTCCTCATGCCCATGCATTTTGTTGCTAATATGAACAATGTCGGGAGGAAAAGCAAACCTATGTCCAAAATGACTGTTTCTCTAAGAATAAATTCTGCTCCTTCTATCTGGATGATTTCTAGTATATTCAACCTGCAATAACAGAGGTCAATATTCTCATTAAAAACTGCAATGTTAGACACTCAACATTGTTGTGACATAATATTCTACAAGAATATTTTACTAAAGTATTTTCTGCTTATGATTTGTGTACTTTGTAGGATTTTTGAATTTGTAAAATTATCAATTAGTGAGTAGTTTTGAAACAATATATTTTATGAAAGCTATTAATTGATAAACATTTGAAGACATAAATACAATTAACCAATAGTATTCAGAGTTTTCTAAATATAATATAAGACATTGAACAGATGTTTAAAATGAAATAGTAGTTTAAATGGCAAAATAATATTTATGTGTCAAAAATTTTAAGTAAAGGCTGGAGAGATGGCTCAGTGGTTAAGAGCACTGGCTGCTCTTCCAGAGGTCCTGAGGTCAATTCCCAGCAACCACCTGTAATGGGATCCGACTCCCTCTTCTGGTGTGTCTGAAGACAGCTACATTGTATTCATATACATAAAAAATAAATCTTAAAAAAATTAAGTAAATTTAATAAAGCACATAAAATATGATTTAATAAAAAAATATATACTGTCTGAATTTAAAAGCATTAACATTCTTAACATTGGATAGCGATAGAAAAACTGTTTATGCTAGTTATAGGTCATGTGAAAAATTACCAGAAACAAGTTCAACGATTACTTTCAAATTAATATAGTTTATAATTAAAGAATATAATGTATACTCACAAATAAATAGTGTGATTCAAAAGTTGTGTATTTTTGGAAAACATTACAAGAAACTTGGCAAAATGAAGACATGTTTATTGTACAGAAGACATTTTCTCTCCAACTGAGTTATTGACTCAATACCAACTATAAGCAAATTTCCCAGGCATAGTATACAATACAAAAAAATATCAGATTGTGTTTAAGGCATGACTATCTTGAAGAAATAAACATTTTGAGTATTCCATACATGAACAATTTATTTTAATAATTTCACATCCTCCCTTTTCACCCTCTAATTTCTCATTGCCTCTCCCTGACTCACTGTCAAGCTCATGGCCTCTTCTATAATTAGTATTGTCACACCATTTAATGCTCCATTTATTCATTTATTACAGATTTTATTCTCCTCCCAGTCCACTCTTATGTACATGTGCTTATGACTGGTCACTTGAGATTGGATTCCTTTTAGGAGGCTTGTTCATGCCAAATGGTGATTTGTCCATCTTTCAGTAGCCATTGATTGCTTATAAGGCTCTATTTAGAGGTGGGGACTTGTAAAAAAAGTTCCTCTATCCAAAGAGTGTGTTCATTGGTGGTGAATATAATTATTCAGCTCTTTCAATCACTGACATTTGAGACTTCACAGGGGCAGCATCTGCATTGTATCTAGAAGACACTGTCTATCACGAGGAGACCTCAACTTTTAGCTCTTCTGTTTAGCTCTTCCATCTCTCTTCTGTTTGTTTTCTGACACTAGATATCAAATTCTCCAAAATATATCAATAGGGCATCTATCTATGCACAAAAATGTAAGAATGTTAGAGGAGATACTAGATATTCTGACTGCAACAGAAAAAGAAGTTAAAGCTCAAAAAGGGAGGGAGAAAGAATTTTCATATTCCCTCATTCCCACTCACACTGGGCAGAAAAGCAGGGAAGAAATTATGTAGAAGGAGAGAAGTGTATACTAGATCTTCCTTGGCTCACTAACTCTGTGATTAACACAGGGAAACCCATTATTTGGCATGGTCAAGGCCCCAGAACCCATGCTGCATAGTGAGTTTCTCCATATGCCAAGTGCATGCCAGACCAGGTGAAACACTTATCACTTACCCAGCAGATTTGGATTCCAGGGGCAGTGAAACACATGTCCCCAAACCCAGGCTGACCATTCAATTCTGTGTTAAGGTTTTCCCTAGATCTGTGCCAGGCCCTTAAGCCAAGGCTCCAGAGGATCTTGACCATGTAACTATCATCAATCTTCAGGCCTACAGCTTTCCTGTGTGAGAATACCACCTTCAATATTAAACAGATTCCCTAATTATCCCATGTTTTAAGCTAACCTCTGTAACATGACTGAGGTTCCTGCAGTCCTAGGATTCAGGTTCTCCCTATACACCCTAGTTTAGAGTCTACTCACACAAAATATAGCTCCTAATTCTCTTTTAGGAATAAAAACACAGACCTGGAAAACATGTTAGATTTGAAGTAGTACAATACAAACATTCTTCCTACCCTTTGAACAACTATTTTTGTTTTTGCTGAAACCAAAGTCACAGAAATTGCTCTCATTTCTCTCCATCAAAATTACTTAGGTCACGTCATTTAACATTCAGAAGGATTTAGCATCACTTTGGAATTTGCGTCAACACAGAGCACCAAGTTTGAAGTTTAGTAATATGAAGTACAGGTCTGAGAGGAGTTACATCATTTAAAGTTACACATTTGCCCAATGTTCTTTTGGGATATGCCTCAAGCCTGAGAAAAATGTAAGAGGATACCTTGAGATATAATCTCCCAGGTAATGCACTTTACACATCTTGGAATTTAACCAGAGAATTTATAACTATATTTACCACCTGTAAAAAACTACAGTGGATATATATCTTAAAGACAGAAACATGAAAATTCTTCCCTCAAATCACAGTGATGGTTTTCTCTCAGGAAAGTATGTTCTCTCTCAGAAAGAAGCAGGGAAGTTGTAGAGTCAGAGCACTTTTAGACTGATGGACTACCTGGTATGTAACATAGTCATCCAGATTGAAGGGATAGATAGCTACACAAAAATAAGAAAATGAATTTTCCACACTTATATAGAATAAATCATGTAAGTGTGTGCATATCCATTTTATAATTCTTCTCTCTCACTATTTTGGAAATATTTTATCGACTACTTTTCAAATAAGAGTATAAATAAAGGGTATTGAGGAATTTATGAACTGTTAATTTATACAGAAGAATGAAGAGATATAAGAAAAAGTGAATAAAAATTAATGGAATTTGTTAGAACACATATTCATTTTTCTTTTTCTGTCTTCCTTGAGAGATAAATACATAGTGAATGGTGAAGAAAATTGAAAAATATCAAGATTTGAATTTCCCAGAGTTAGAGAATGATTAGGAACAACATGAGGATCCCAGTTGATAAATAGATATGAGAGTGAAAAGGAAGTTAAAAACTAAGTTATAATTAAATTAATGGAGACTCAAAATTATCTGTGAGACAATAATCCAAAGCTTTGGAATAAATTTGTCACTTTACCTTAACTCTAAAAATTAATTTTATTAATTTTTTTCATACTTTTTTTCTTGGACATACTTGCCCCTCAACTGATTTATGTACCACCTTCTCAACCCTCCTGTCTTGTTCCAGCCAACTTTGAGGTTGCTATTTCTTTTTGACTGTTTTCATCTTTCCCTTTCAAGTTCTGTATGTGTTGCTCAGCTAGTCTTGAGACTGGAGTCTGCTCTGGTGTCTGGACAGAATACAAGGGGTAAGTAACGTCATTAAAAGAAAACATCTGACTCTCCTCTCTTAGAAGCCATCAAATGTCAATAGCTTGTCAGCTAGTGGTTGGATTTTATACCCACTGCCTACTCTCCATGCTAGGATTTTGTCTAGTTAGAGCTTGCACAGGTCTTGGGCATGTTTCTCCAATCAGTGTGAATTCCTGTGTGCCACTGTCAGGTTGTATCTGGAAAGCACTGTTTCTTTGACATTATCTATCACCTTTTACAATTTTTCCTGTCCCTTATTGGCAAAGATCCCTGATCATTACAGTGAGGTATGAATGTCTCTTGTAATGCTAAGCACTCTGCAGCCCTCAACTATTATCAGTTGTGGGTCTCTGTGTTGATTTCCATCCTCTGTAAGAAAAAGCTTCTCTGTTGAGGGTTGTGACATCCTCTGATATAAATACAGTATTAATGTCCTTGACTTAAAGATAAACAATTACAAATAAATAAATAAATAAATAAATAAATAAATAAATAAAGCAGCATAAAATTAGAAATTAGGTTGTGCAAAGCAAACTTTCAGGATTCAAATAACAAGAAAAAAGTTGAGGAAGATTACATAAATAGTCTTCAGTATGGACCTGTGGGGGTTCGATGCCCCATTGTAGGGTAATGCCAGGGCAGGAAAGCAGGCATGGATGGGGGGTAGGGGAGAATCCTCATAGAGGCAGGGTAGGGGGAATAGGATAGGAGGTTTCCAGAGGGGAGACCTGGAAAGGGAATAACATTTGAAATGTAAATAAAGAAAATATCAAATAAAAGGGAAAAAGTGGAAAGTTGTGGAGAAAGGATTAAAGAAAAGCATCATCTTTCTTTTCTTTCTTTCTTGTTTTTTGTCACATGTTCCTATTCAAGCTTTTAGATTTACAGCAAACTAACTGATCCTATTGTTATGAAACCATGCTGGGCAATAGATAGCCACTCTTTTAACAGAGCAGGCCATATTTGCTCCCACTTACAGACAGACTTCTGAAATGTGTGGGGGCAAAGGGAAAAAACCAAATCAATTGTTTTAAATATTGAGTAGTGATACACAGGCTTTGTGTTTCTTTTAAATTTGTGTTGGGATCTATACAATTTCTTAGGTAGTAATTAAAGCATGCAGGATATGGTGAATATTTATAGCATCCCTGAGTGATGCCCAATAACTGTTTGTCAATGGACTATTTATAGCATAATTGGTAAATAAAATGAACTCAGGAGGTTATCAACTCTTGAAAATAAAAAAAAATTAAAAATTAAAAAAAAAGATTAACTGTTTCCATTTTGGAAAGTAGAGAGAAGACTCTTGGGCTCTTGTAATATGAACAATATATTTGCCATGAAACACTTGAGATTGTATTCTGGCTAAAAGGTAAAAAGTAAACACATATTAGTTATTATTGTCATTTCTCTTGTTGCCATGAGAAATACATAAAAATACTTGTTTTATGTAAATAGTGATATTTAGATAAAATATTAATACATCATTGGTAATCTTTTTAATACTTAGTGTATAATCACTATATATTTATATCTGGGAAGACAAAATCATCTACTAGTGCTTGTTACCAATTGAACACTAGCCAATTTAACCTTTGTGGCCACAGAAGATTGAAAATAGAAATACTTATACAAAAGAACAGTGGGTAAGCATGACAGAGGTTAATTTCTTTGTCTATTGGCCAGAACTTCTGTCTAAACATTAAAGTCATGCACTGAAATGTATTGACTATGGTGGCAAATCACGGCAGCAAGAATATAAGACATAGTAGTTGTTTGTCTGAATAACTGCCTTGAAAAATCACAAGAGATAATGATAATATTTGTGGAATCATGCAGGAATCAGAGGAAATGCAGACTTGGACAATAATAAAAAGGATAGGAAAATTGTCTAAGGGTGGAAGAATAATGAGTAGACTCAGATTAACTGAGTCACAGGTCTAGAGATGGAGTCACATGCAGATTTCTTGTTCTTCATAGAGGAGAGTCTGGGTTCGGTACATCATGTGTTTGAGTTCAGTGAGAAGACCTAAAAATTTAAACTTTAAAGAAAATGGACACAGAGACAAGATGTACAAAAATCCAGGCTGATGCTTATTTTTATGAAGTTATGTCTACAAAAAAAAAATCAGAACTTTCTTAACTCTAAATATTTGTGTAAACATGATTAAACTTTTGGCTTTTTTTTCTATTCATGGCTTTGAACACTGGTTTCCTACCAGTGAGTGTGGTAGGAATTCACTGAGAATGTGGCAATATTCTTTTGTCCCTTTATAGTCTAAGGATTTTTAATCTATGAAATTAAAAATAGTACAACTACTTAACCTTCACATAATATAATGTTCTTAGTCCTGCTTCGTATGGCATTTACAAGTATATCATATTATTCAAGCCATGAGCAGTGGGTATATTTGGCACCTATAAGCCTTTCCATGACCACAATTTAACAACCAAGTGTTCACTATCAAAAGTAAAAATTTCACAACAAATATTAATTCTACAAGAGTATTATGTACTTGTTTGGGTTTCTTCCTTTACTTTAAGTCTCATGATTCTAAGCTACCAAATGGGCAAATTTCACAGTGATAAGGATAAGGATTCCTAAACTCATTTGTATAAAGTAATAGCACATTTTTATTATGCTTTCTAATAACATTTTTAATTCTATGCACTTTTACTAAAATAATGTGATTGAAATGATAATGATTTTCAAATGACATCAATGAGAGAGACCCTTGGGCTTGTGAAGGATTGATGCCACAGTATAGGAGAATGTTGGAGAGGGAATCAGGAGTGCGTGGGTTAGTGAGCAGGGAGAGTGGGGATGGGATGGGGGGTTTTCGGAGGGGATAAAATTTGCAATGTTATAAAAGAAAACATCTAATAAAAACAAGGAAAAAAGAAAATTTTGTGTAGAATATGAGAATAGAAATAGGCTCACAAATACACACCATATATATATATATATATGTGTGTGTGTGTGTGTGTGTGTGTGTGTGTGTGTGTGTGTGTGTATACATAAACACACACATATACACAGAGAGAGAAAAGAACAGGTTTTGATAGATGAGTATACTAATTATAATATTTGCTATGATTCATACCATGATAATAAGCATTCCTAATCCTTCTCTGTCGTTTCCTTTCAGCTAATGGCACTGAATGATAATTTCTTTGGAATATGGAAAGTACCAATAACATCACTGAATTTATACTGTTAGGACTTTCCCCGAACAAGAAAATTAAAATGCTCTGTTTTCTCTTGTTCTTGTTTTGTTACATCGCTATTTTGGGAGGAAACATGTTCATTTTGATTTCTATCACATATAGCCAGCTAATTGAGCAACCAATGTATTTCTTTCTTAATTACCTTGCTTTGTCAGATCTGTGTTATACCTCCACAGTCACACCCAAGTTTCTCAGTGACCTTCTCATGGAAAGGAACATAATTTCTTATACCAACTGCATGGCTCAGCTTTTTACTATGCACTTCTTTGGGGGGATTGAGATCCTCATCCTCACAGTGATGGCCTATGACCGCTATGTGGCCATCTGCAAGCCCCTGCACTACACCATCATCATGAGCAGAGGGAGGTGTCATGTGATGGTCGCTACTTGCTTTGCTGGTGCTTTTATACATTCCTTCTTCCAGAGCCTCCTTGCTATCAGCCTCCCTTTTTGTGGCCACAATGAGATGGATCACTATTTCTGTGATATTTATCCTTTGCTGACTCTTTCCTGCACCAATACATACAGCGTTGGACTTCTGGTGGTTGCCAATTCAGGCATGATGGGACTGATCACCTTTGTAGTCTTGATGTGGTCTTACTCTTTCATATTATACACCATCAGGGCTTATCCTGCAGAGAGCCGCAGCAAAGCTCTTTCCACATGCAGTTCTCATGTCACCGTTGTCATTTTATTCTTTGTGCCTGTACTTTTTATTTACATCAGACCAGCCACCACTTATCCAGAAGATAAAGTGTTTTCTCTTTTCTACACCATCTTAGTGCCCATGTTTAACCCTCTGATCTACACACTGAGAAACACAGAGATGAAGAATGCCTTGAGAAAAGTTTGGTGCCACAAACTTTTTATATGAAAGTGAATCATATGATATTCACTGCTAAATGAGCATGAAAAAGATAAATTAGGATGTTTGTCTTCCTAAATCATAAAGCATTTGAAGGTATAAAATTCCATGTTTAATCAATAATAATAAATAACAATAGTAACTCTCATGGACTAATTGCAAATATTATCTTTTTGATTAAAAGATTACTATCACATTTATTATCAATATTCATTACTTGTGACTGTTAATAATATAGTTTAATCAGATTCAACAGTGCATGTTATAGTGTTACTTATGTGCTATATTTTCTTAGTGTATATATATATATATATATATATTTGTGTGTATATGTATGTATGTATGTAACATGTAGACATTATGAAAAGAATACTACATCAGGGCTTTCTATTTCTTGTGCTCCTAAAATACTGAATTGATCATTAAACCACCTACAAACATGCAAGCGTCTGGCATCTTAACCCAAAACAGAAAGAGGCAGTTCTCTGAAAGTAGTGAGGTATTGGACTGACATATTCACATCCCTGTTTTAGGCTTTCCCCAAGCCAGGTAGAATCTCTGTATGATATGGCAATGAGGTGTGGACTTAATCTTTCTGGACCTCTGACTTTATGAACGGCACAATAAACCCCTTCACTTTGCAAGTACAAGGACTCAGACTCCACCACATTCAAGTCTCCAGAATGAGCTACTTCTTGCCTGCCATATGCCATGTCAGATTCTGTTTACCCAAATTAAACCTTACACAATAGAAATGAGCTGTAGTCAGTACGTAGTGCCAGGACAGCCTTATAAGCAAAGATTTCAGCAGAAATCCAGGTGTCAAATACCAAAACAAACCATATGGGTTGTGTGGTCCTCTCAAGGGGCAGGCTAGCTGCCAAAGCAAAGGTTCCAGGTTGCTTTTTAAAACTTTATTATTATTTTCATTTTTATTCTTTAATCCTGTTTTACAGTCGAGACTTCATCCTCTTCTTGGTCTGCCACGCCCCCCGACATTGCTCCCCTTCCCAGATCTCAGCCCCCACATCTCTAAGAGGCTGTCTCCACCCCCACCTCACCCCAGCAGACCTCCCCACTCCCTGGGTCCTCAAGTCACTGGGAGTTAGGTGCTTCTTATCTCACAGAGGCCAGACCAGGCAGTCCTCTGCTGTATATGTGTTGGGGGCTTCCTACCAGCTGGTGTATGCTGCCTGCTTGGTGCTTCAGTGTCTGAGAGACCCCAGGGATCCAGGTCAGTTAAGACTGATGGTCTTTCTATGGGGTGCCCTCTTCCTCAGCTTCTTCCAGCTTTTCCCCAATTGTTGTTTTTTATAAAATACTTGACTATTATATTCATTTACATTCCAAATGTCTTTCATCCTGGTAACTCACCCCCCACCAGTTATTCAACCCATCCTCCCTTCTGTTTGCTTCTGAGAGGATGCTCAGCCCCACTCCCATCTCCTCCCTTGTCTTCCCCCTTCCCTTGGGGGATCAAGTCTCTACAGGAATAAATGCATCCTGCTCCCCTGAGGCCAGACAAGGTAGCCATCCCTCTGTTACATATGTGTAGGGGGGACAGGCCTATGTATGCACTTTGGTTGGTGGCTTCCATTCTGGGAGTTACCAGGTGTCTGGGTTAGTAAACACTTTTGGTCTTTCTATGGTGTTCCCATCCCCTTCAGCTCCTTCAATCCTTCCCTTTACTCTTCCATAGGGGTTCCTAGCCTCAGTCCAATGGTTGGCTATAAGTATCTACATCTGTCTCAGTCAGCTGCCCTCAGACCCTCTCAGAGGTTGGTCACGCTAGTCTCCTGCCTAGCATCAGTAATAGTGGGAGCATTTGGTGCCCGCCTATGGGATGGATCCCAAGTTGGATCACTGGATGGTCTTTCCTTCAGGTTCTGCTCCATTTTTGTCCTTGCTTTTCTTCTGGAAAGGAATAATTCTGGGTCAAAATTTTTGAGTGTGGGTTAGTGACCACTTCCCTCCACTGGGGGCCCTCTCTATCTTCTAGAGTTGTCTCTTATAGTCCATCTACCCTCTGTTGGACATTTTGGCTAAAAGCTCACCCCTATTGAAGCCTCTTACATCACAAGATGGGATTTTCTACAAGTTCTTCCTGCAGCTACATATTTCCATTCATTCTCCTGGCCCTCTCAGCTTCTTCCCTAGATCCCCTCATACCTCATCCTGACCCTCTTTTTCCCTCCCCCTCCAATCTCCTATCCAGGTCTCTACCTCCCTCTGCCTCTAGTGATTATTTTGTCCCCCCTTTTAAGGGGTATTGAAGCATCCTCACTTGGGTGTTCCTTCTAGTTAAACTTCTGATGGTTTGTGGGTTATATCATGGGTATTCAGTAGTTTTTGGCTAATGACTGCTTATCAGTGAGTATATACCATGCATGTACTTTTGGAACTGGATTACCTCACTCAGGATGATATTTAAGAGTTCCATCCATTTGTCTGCAAATCTCATGATATCCTTGTTTTTTATTAAGTGTTCTATTGTTTAAACAAACTGTATTGTCTGTATCTATTCTTCAGTTGAGGGACATCTGGGTTATTTCCAGATTCTGGCTATCACAAATAAGGCTGCTATGAACATAGTAGAGTACTTGTTCTTGTAATATGGTGGAGCATATTTTTAATATATGACCAGGAGTAATGTAGCTGGATCTTCAAATAGAACTGTTTGCAATTTTCTGAGGAACCACCAGACTGAATTGCATATTCCCACATTGATGGTCATATTTTCATGGTTCTTACCCCATGTCATGTTGTCCTCTCTCCACCTTCTCTCTCATTCCCTCATGGTCCTCTTCCTCTGACCTAAGCCTGAGAACCAAAAACATCACCCACTTCTTTTCTGACCAGCTATAGGCTGTAGGCATCTTTATTCATCAATCACAGATAACTAGGGGGGCAAGGTTACATAGCTATACTAGTGTCTACATGGGGATTCTCTTATACCTGAGAGCAGCCAAGCTTTGGGGGGGCAGTATTTAATATAAAAATACATAGCAAAAGACCAAACCTCAACAATTACCTCTTGCCTGATTATGTTTATGGCATCATTCTCTCAGAATGCACAATATAAATTTAAGAGATATTGGGAATTAAACATTTATGATTTTCAAGAAAAAGGGCAGATCCATAATTTAAGGCATTTGTGACTTAAGAAATACATATTTTGTTAAATCTGAAGAAACATTATTTAAAATAGAATGTTAAAAAAACTCCTATATTTCTTTATAAGAATGTGTTTATAAAAGGTGCAACTCAAGGGTATTCAAAACATCCAATGTGTGGTCTTCTATTACTTTTCATGTTATTATCCGCAGAGATGAGGAACAAAATACTTTACACTGCTCAAGATTCATTACCCCTTCTGCTTGGTTAAAAAATTATTCATACATTCCTATAAAGGGCAAACACCAAATTATATGGTATTCAATAGCCACAGATTATAATTTTTGAGCATGAGAAATTTGGAAAGATGCTTTTGATCTCTTTGGATTCCTGAAAAACTATGAATCCAGCTCTCCAGAGTTATACATGTAATGTTCTTACTATCTTCCTTTAAGATATTATAGAAATATTCTAAGTTATATGTTTGCTCATAGACATATATTTATTTAACATTCATCAATGAAACTGTTAAAAATATGTGAAAAATGATCACCATTCTCATGTTGAGTCACTGTCATGACATTTCTTGTAAGAGAGCAGTAAGCCTTTTCCAAAAAGGAACCAGCTTTAAAGACAAGAACAAACTTGATCAATAAAGCCAAAACTTATTAAACTCTGGTTTTGACACTGTTAACTTTCTGAACACCACGAGCAGTGGTTACATTGGCTTTTAAAAAGCAACTACAAAATAAATAAATATGATATAGGTTACAAAAATATAGATATTAGGGTAGAAACACAATATTGTTTTGTGTTTGTTTGTTTATCTCTTTGATGAATGTGCACTTAAATGACCAATTTAAATAGAATTGATTTCTTACTTTTAGACATGATTTTAGTTCCATAAAATCTTATTCATTATTATCTAAAATAGTGGGAGTGATACAGGCTTTAAAGTTTTTATTTGTTTTGTTATGACTTTGTGTTTTTCTTATTTTTTCCATAACAACTTTCAAGTGCATTTTGATAAGACATTTTTTACCATGTAAAATTTGAATATGATAATGAATGTACTTATTTTGTAAAACTTTAATTTTATACTTTGTCTTTTATTTTGCATATTTCTTTGTTTCTCGAGAGTTTATTAATGCTCCTTCATGATAGTGACTCAATATGATAATGGTGATCATTTTTCACATATTTTTAACAGTTGCACTGATGAATGTTAAATAAATATATTTCTATGAGTAAACATATAACTTAAAATATTTCTCCTAATCATACCATAAGAGGAAAAGTTAAAGGAATGAATAAAGCAAATATACTAATAATCTGTTAAAATGTTCTACATTACTTAAATTGAACTTGTTATCAAACATTTTGGTAATAGTTGTATTCACTATTAATGTGTTAAAATACTTTATAATACCTAAATTAAACTTATTATCAAACATTGTTAGTAGTTATATTTATTCTTTATGACCAGAATAACTTTCAAAATATGGTAAATTATTTTTTATGTTTGAAAATGTTGGAAACAATACATTATTTTCACGGCTGAAGCATCACTAATACACTTCTATACAAGAAATATAGTAATTAATGCATTTCTTACTGTACAACAGCTATGATTAACATTACTTTTATATTATATCAATTCACTATTGTCAACTTTACATAATGTTTAATTGTTCATTTTATGGACATGTTGTTTCTTTCATTTTCAGATGTTTAATTTTTCTGCTTCTAAATATGAGACATAGAAGTAGATGGAGAACCATAGAAGTGTCCAAAATTCATTCTCCTTGGACTTTTTAATGACCATGACATACAGGCATCTTGCTTTACTCTTTTCTTAGTATGTTATATGGATCTTTTGCTAGTAAAATCTGCATTTCTTATCTCATTTGATGCAGCCTTCTTTTTTCCATCTGCCAATGTACTCTTTCCTCAGCAATTTAACTTTCATAGATGTATATGTTACCTCTTGTGTGACTCCAAAATTCAGTGGCAACTTACTAGTAGTTAGGAAAGTCATCTTCTATGCTAACTGCATGCTGTAGTTCTTTGCTATGCATTTCTTTGGAATAACTGAAGTATTAACCCTGACAGACATTGTCTGTGACTACTGTGAGGCCTTCTGCAGGCCTCTCCACAGCATGGTCATCATGAACAAGACAAAATGCCAGTTCTAATATTAACAACTTGGCTAGTGGAGCAGTCCACTTCTTTTCTCAGTTTTCTATTGCAATCTTGTTGCCCTTTTGTCACTCCAAATTGACCACTCCTTCTGTGAAATCTGTTCAGAGTTTCCTGTACTTACACCTACGTGACTTCTGTCCTTGTTCTAGCCATTTCAGGTAGAGATTTAGTCACTTTAGTGGCTCTTGTGTGTTTTTGTTTGTTTGTTTGTTTGTTTGTTTCTTCTTATGTCATTATTTTACTCATGCCAAGAACACACTTAACAGAAGGAAGAAGAAAAGTCCTGTCTACATGTGGGATTCATACAACCCTGATAGTTTTAGTCTTCAGACCTCAAGTTTTTCCTATGTTACACCTCCTATCAGTTTCCCTGAAGATATTGTACTTGCAATGTTTTATACCATTGTTGCACCTACGTCAATCCATCAATTTATGAGCTGAGAAATTCAGAGATGAAAAATGTAATGAAAATTTTTAATTATGTACGGAAATTAGGGTTTGTGACTTTATAATAGAAAATTGTAAATGTAATTAATGGCTAGAAACTATGCCATCTATCTTATAGATTTCACTGTCTTTAGTGGAATGAATGTGGACAGTAAAACTTACTTAAATTAACAACTACTCAAAGACTACTAAATTATAGACTACTAAATTATAATTTTGCAGACTACTGAACCCGGTTAAACAGGATTACTTGCATTGAAAACATGAACCAAAGTGAGTAGATGTTGCTGTCCTTATTAGTAAAATATTCTTAAAATTTAATAAAATTATTGGACATTGAGGGCTCTGAAAATTTCCTGGTATTTTGTGATTATAGAAAATTTAAATTTATTACTGAATGCTCTTGTTTTAAATTTGGCTATGATATGATCATTTACATCATCTAGTAGTATTCATAAATTAACTGCCAGGCAGAGAAACCAATATAACATTACATGTTAGATCTTGAGTCAATAGCCAGACTTATCATTGAGGAAATGTGAAAACAAAGTGGGAAGTAATAATTCATAATGTGAAAAGAGGTGCTGGTTGTCAAATAATCACCCCAACAGACACATTGTTTTTCTTAAGTTTCCTAATCACTAAATCACCTTCTCTTTTCTTTTTTCTTTTATTGGATATTTTCTTTATTCACATTTCAAATGTTATCTCCTTTCCAGGTCTCCCCTCTGGAAACCCCCATCCCATCGCCCCTCCCCTTGCCAAGATGAGTGTGCTCCCTGACCCACCTACTACTCCTGTCTTATCACCCAGGCATTCCCCTACACTGTATTTTCACTTTATGTTTCTATTTTTTAAAAATTATTAACTCCTTAGTAAAATATAAGGAGCACTTTGTTGTCCAGTAAGAGAAAAGTAAACATTACAGATTGTTAACTTACATACTGTGTATTTTGTAATCAATCTTGTAACAGTGAAATAGGGCTAAGAGTAAGATTCTGCACTCTGCCTCCTGAATCCTTCACCACTATTCATTTAAAGGGTCACAGCATTAGAAAGCTTGAGAATCACTGCCTTAATAGAGTATTTAGTGATAGTCATACTTAGTCCTTGAGGCTCAAACAATCCTAGTGTTCAGTGACCCATTAACCAAGTTTTATGAGTGCGGGTATTAAAAAAAAAATGTTCAATTTGAATGAACATGGTTTTAACTGACTTCCAAAGGCCATGGGTGCGACCTGAAATATTCTCAAGGGGCTTTCAAAATTAATAAACCAGGACAAAAGTGGATAGTGCCAAGGAATCAAATATGACCGAAGAGAAACATACTATTGTAAGATATTGGAGATTATAAGTGTGATAGGCCCTAGAGTCTATAGGTTAGCTGCTAGACAGAACATTCCCCCAGATGAAAGACACTGGAATAAAAGAATTCAGGAAAAAAAGGAAAAAGAGTGGATGTTTGTTAGGAAGTAAAAATTTTGCTTAATTTTAAAACAATTTTCTGTTTATATTTCATTGGTTCACAACAATGACACAGAGCTCTCTTTTTTATTTTTATATACTTAAATTATTCACCTTTTATTTTTATTCGATTGAAAATAGCTCTTTGATGCAATATATTCTGATTATGGTCTTCCATACAGCAGTTTCTCTGTGATGCTCTCCACCTCCTCTCCCATCCAAATCCATATCCCTCTTTCCTTAGAAAACAGAGACATCTAAAGATGAAAAATAAAGGGGGAGGCTTGGCAGGCAGTAGAGTGGGGGAGTGAGGACATTCTTTTGGAGACAGGGTGGGGGAGAGGGAGGAATAGGAAGAGGAATTGTGGGAGGGTGGACCAGGAGGGTGGTAATGACTAGACTTTAAAAATAATAAAAATAATTAAAAAATTAAAAATCAGAATAGGACAAAGAGAAAAAAGAGTCAAAGGAAAAGTAAAAGAAACAAAGACTCACAGATATACACATTCACACATATACACACACACCATCAAAATGCACAGCCAGAACCACAATACATATGCAAAAGACTGTGCCATTCTAAGGGGTTTAAGATGAGCTCTCAAAGTTTTAATTGGATTTCCCTGATGGCTAAAGATCTTGAAGATTCTGTAAGTGCTTCTTTGCTTTTTGAGTTCCCTCTTTTGAAAATTCCTGTTTAGATCTATACCTTATGCATTCGGTTGGATATATTCCACTTTAAAATAATATTCATTTCATTCTAAGATATATATATATATGTGTATATACATATACATATATATACACATATATGAAACATGTACACACACACACACACACACACACACACACACACACACAAATTGAAGAAATTGCTGGTTTTTAGGCAGAGACTCTGCCAAGTGTACAGACCAGTTCTGTGTATGTTTCCTGCTCAATTAGCACTCAGGGGTTTCAGCATAAATGAAAACCTTAGATGAAGATAAGGTTTAACATTTGAGGAAATTATTTTTCCATTTCTCTTTAACTAGTGGGGCCCTTTCAACTGAGTTGGAAGCTACCCCATACTTTCTGTTAAAAGAGGGCAAGTCCATGTTTCTCTGTTTAAAGAGAGCAAGCCCATGATTTTTCTGTTTAGAGAAATCTAGCCCACGTTCTTTGCTCTACACCCTCCTCCATCGTACTAACAGCTTTTAGAGATACCTGTTTTATTCAGCACTATGTTGACTGTTGTTTGAATTAGACTGAAGATAAACCATCTTACAATCCATTTCATATCATTGCAGTTTTTTTGAGTCCTTTCAACTTCTCTTGAATCAGAATTAAGTATTGACTGGTCTCAGACATTTCTTATCTTAGCTTATATTAGCCTTACATATATTTTTGATACTTGTGTTAGTTCAACGGTAGCATTCAATTATCACTAATTTTCCATTTATTCTTGACTATTAAATAAGGAAAGAAACTATTTCATCCCTCATTAAAGAGGTTTCCTTTTCAGAATAATAAATGATTGTTGTAGAATCACACAGCAGGCCAAATCTCAATGAATAAGTGTGGAATGTTCATTTTTAAAAGAAACATCTATACCACAGTGAGACCTCAGATGGCACAGGACACACTGAAGAAGAGGGGATTATGGAAATTTTATAAAAGCCAGAAGATGCCAAGGTCTATTGTGAAAGAGAATTTCTGGTTTGAGAAAATGAATTGTTTTTAGAAACGTAAAAAGTTGAAAACATGCTTTTTAAAAATTTAACTAGAATATAAAAATGTGAGAAATATTCTGGACACAGAAAGTATATCTTTTAGATATTCTCTGACTCAGGTACAGATAAGAGTTGTCTTTGATTATTTCTGGAAGCTGGATCTAGACTGAGTTTACTAAACATAGTTATACAGCATAATGCATTATATGTACTCTCTGTGTTCACTTGAATAGCACATTGCTGTGAATGACTTTCTGAAAGCATAATTAATTGTAGAACCAAAGGTGCAGTTCAGTACAAGCAGTATAGACATCAAAAAGCAGAAAATTAGAATAGCAACACTATAGTCAAAATGTCTGGTTTAATATAGAGAACAGTAAATATATTCTCATTGAGCAACCTGTACATATCACTAGGTATAAGACACATTGACAAGACATTTGCTTTTTGCTGATTTAAGTTATAAACACCTTCAAGAAACTGTATGATGATGGAAAACAGTGACACCATTCAACCTGTTTCCTTCACTCCCTGCCATATGGTAACACAGTCTCTTGATGACATTCTTCATCTCCTTGTTTCTGAGTGTATAAATTAGTGGGTTGAGCATGGGGGCAATGATAGTATAAAAGAGAGCAAATATTTTGTCTTCTGGTAATGTAGTTGCTGGTCGAATGTAAATAAACAGTAGAGGAGCAAAGAAAAGGACAACCACAGTGACATGTGAACTGCAGGTGGAAAGAGCTTTGCGACGATTCTCTGCAGAGTATGACCTGACAGTATATAAGATCACAGCATATGATATCAACAAGACCACAAAAGTCACTAAGCCCATCAGGCCAGAGTTAGCAATGACCAAGAAACCAATTTTTCTGGTGTCAGTACAGGCCAGTTTAAGCAGAGGGTACACATCACAGAAATAGTGATCTATTTCATTGGGCCCACAGTAGGGTAAGAAGACTGCCAGGAGAAATTGACCAAAGGAATGCAGAAATCCCCCAGCACAGGAAGCAACAATCACAGCATCACATTTCTGCCTGCTCATGATAATGGTGTAGTGCAAGGGCCTGCAGATGGCCACATAGCGGTCATAAGCCATTCCTGTAAGAATGAAGACCTCAATGCCACCAAAGAAGTGCATAGTGAAGAGCTGTGTCATGCAACCATTGTAGGAAATTGACTTTTTTGTTGTGACTAAGTTGATAATCAGCTTGGGTGTCACAGTGGAGGTGTAGCACAAGTCTGAAAGTGCAAGGTAACTCAGAAAGAAATACATAGGCTGATTGATGAGGTGACTCCATGTGACAGAAATCATGATGAGTAGGTTCCCAAATATAATTGCAATGTAACAAAATAAAAATAATACAAAGCAGATAACTTCTATTTCTTTTGTCTGAGAAAGTCCTAGGAGAAGAAATTCTGTGATATTAGTCCTATATTCCATGATCCACAATGTCTGTGTCTCTCTGAAATTAGATAAATTATAAACAAATGAGAAATATGTTTATCACAATGCTGAATATTGTCCCCTTTATAGGAAAAAATTAGACTAAAAATGTACAGAGTTTGAATAATTTGAAATTTCATTTTTATTTAAGAAAAGATTTCCAAGAGAGTTTTTTGTTACACCTTGAAAATACAAATTGATACTAAACATTCTTGACCTGAATATTCATGTTCAAAAGATAAATTATATTTGTGCAACCATTCTATAATCACATATTATCAAATGAATATGTATATGAAACCACCAAAGAACTACAAAATAGATACTTCTAAAGGATCAGAACCCAGTTTACTTTTTGATATTCATTTTAGAGATGCAGAAATGAATGATCAAGTGTGAAAATAATTACAAAGTAAATATATGAAGTGTAATTTGAGTACTGTCTCATTTCAGATATGTTGAGACACATATCTTAAGTGTACACGGAAGATGGGCTTTTGTATTTGGAATCACTAGACAGCTGGTTAAAATCTCATTTCTTAATTGAAAAATGTGCTTTTAGTCTCACTAATCTTAACTGTTATGTTTATAAATATACATATTAATATGTATATAAAAATTTATTTTCCAACTCACAGAATAAATATTAGCACATGAAAAAGCACTCTAGATTTTTTAAAAAAAAATCAACTATGTACCTATATCCAACATGATGAGGAGAACAATAATGTATTTTGTTTGGGTTTTAGCATCCTACCCATGTCTTGATCCAACTCTTAAGTCAGCGACAATTTAATTAATAAATACTAGTCACTCAACCTTCTAGACTCCCTGTTGTAATCTGGTTTTTGTTACTATGATAAGACACTGACCAAAATAAATTTGGGTAGGAAAAGGTTTATTTGACTTACAGAAAACAGTTCTTTATTATAAGGCAATCCAGGGACTGAAGCAGAAACCATAGAGGAATGCTGCTCAGCTGTTAGATCCAGGCTCATATACTGTAATCCTTCTTATATAGTCCAGACCCAATTTCCAAGAGATAAAATGGCCCACCTAAACCTGGATCTTCTCTATAAATATACAATCAGGTAAATGTGTCACAGACATACTCACAGACCAATTGTATGTAAATGATTCTTCATCGGAGAGTCCCTCTTCCCAGGTGTGCCAAGTTTACATTGAAGATCAGCCATCACATCATCCTAAACTATTACTATCAGCTTCCAACATACCACTGTCAAGATCTCAAGCTGAGTATGTCACATTCTACCAATTATTTTACCTACTCTTCCTACTTTTCATTGTCTTGAAATAATGTGCTCCAAACATCATGAGTGTTTCTGTGTTCACTTTTTGCTAACATTGTTTTCTTTGGATGATCCTAAGGATAGAAACCAGGCTTCAAATACACAAAATCACATTGTAGGATGCACAAACACTTTTGAATTGCAGTTTTTAAAATATCATTGATACAATAAGAAATAATATAGAAGCAAACTTTTGATCAATCATCTAGATCACAGAAGAAATTCACTAAGCTTTTTATGCAAAGGAGAACTTTATAAAACATTTTATACTAATTGCATACAACACTAGTGCTAGTAAGTTTAAAATTAATTTTCCGTATCAGTGAATTTTCCATTTAAATTTGTGTAAAGTATAGATGCAAATAACCATCTGTGCTGTATTATAAAGTTGATGTTAAATGCCAAGAGAGCCTTCCTGGAGTCCATTGCACTGGGCAGTGAGCATGAGTATCTCCTAATGTCACATCAAATATTAATTTCAATTAACAGCTACATTTTACATTTCCAAATTATTACCAATGATCTAAAATACCTTAAATGCTCTTTTTAACCTTTTCTAAAACTCATGTTCTTCTGACTTAGTGGAAAGACTTAACTCATTACTCCACGTTTAATGTTCTGCAAGGTTTGGATCAAGGTAATTTTTCTATTTTTATATAGGGTAATTCTCTGCTTGATTTTGACCCATTGCAGCTTTTTAAGATTCTTTAAATGTATATTGAATCAGAATTTAAAAATACAGTGTAGATCTAAGTGTGTTTTATCACAATAGTAACAAAGAAAAGGGAAATCAGGCAAAATTCTGAAGAACTTAATTTTTATAATAAAAATTATAAAATTATTGTTCTGGACATATTGGATATGTAGAGTTCATTTCAGAAGAATAATTATATACTTGAACTTCCTTAAATTTATTGAGATGTCTTGCATTTAGTTTTTACTTTATACAAACCTCATATAGTAGATAAATCAAAAGTATAACCAATGCTCTTGAAATACTTACTTTATTTTATTCATTCTTTAAAATAATATAAGTGTATGTAAGTGTATTTTCAATTTTCAAACTCAGTGAGTCACAAAGAAGACATGAAAGAAGGAGGAAGACAGTTTGAGAAGGAGAGTTTCGCAGGAGTGGGCGAAGTAAGAGAGATTAGCAGGGAGTAAATATGATCACAGTATATTGCACGTTACTATAAGTTTATTAAAATCTATATAACATATACAAACCACCTTATCACTATTTTGGCAACAATACTGAACTTCATCTCTTTCATCTGCCTGTATTTTTCATGACTTATAAACCCTAAATAGACATCATCCCTTTTATGTAATTCTACTTATGTGTAAGTCAATGCAGGTTCAAACAGATTTCAGATATCAATTCAACTTTGCCTGTGTTTCTTTCCTTTGTAAAGAGGAATCTGAAGCTGGAACTAACTGCTGCTTGGTTTTCTGTAAACAGATCAGAGTAAGTTTACAAAGACAGCCTCTGTAAGTTTTCCTCCTTACCTCTGATGCTCAATTTTTCTAATCCTAAAATTACAGCAAAGCTTCTTTTCTTCTAGCAGACCAGGCTTCCGTACTCATATCTGTCCTAGCACACTGGCTGTAGTCCATAGATACTGCCTTCATGCCGCAGCCTTAGAAATCTTCACATTAGATCCTAGCACACTGGCTGTAGTCCATAGATACTGCCTTCGTGCC
>NW_022196897.1:74693557-74701054 GCF_008632895.1 Mastomys coucha | reverse complement strand
ATTAGATCCTAGCACACTGGCTGTAGTCCATAGATACTGCCTTCATGCCACAGCCTTAGAAATCTTCAGATTAGAGGTAATTTGAATGACACAGCTTTCACCAATTTTTCTTGCTAATGTGCTGGGGTACTTGGGATTATGCTATTTTCTGTGTAAATTTGTTCTATCTTAACAGAATTCTTACAGTTTCCAAAATATAATAACTAACAAAACAATATTGTATATATGCTCAAAATCACTATGTCTATTTTACCTCATATAGTAGGACAACTCACTACTTTATATGTCTTATGTATTTGTTAGTAATTAAATTCTGTATCTTTGTTTTCTAGGAAAATTTTATCTTTATACATATATGAAAGCCATCATATTAATTTTCCTTTACCACAATATAATTAAAAACAGAACAGAACAAAATAAAATAAAACTAGACTGTATAAATCAATATTACTTTGAATTTTAATTATCTGTCTTTGAAACAAATTATGCAAGGTTTCTGAATATAATATTTTGGTCCATCAGAAAGGAAAATGAAACAAACATCCCATCAATTTGCATAAAATTAGTCATTCAAGCATTGGCTACTATGCAGAAGGTATTATGTGAGGTTGTCAATCTCTAAATTATTGAGAACATGCTAAGATTTCTATTTAATAAGACAAAAACTTGCTTCCTTTGTCAGCAAGATTGTAAACAAATCAGAAACTCTGCAGGATTTCATAAATTAGATACAATACTTAAATTTAATCAATTACTCATTAGTGACCTCACCAGGCTCCAGTAGATAGCTACATTCTAGTACTTACACAGATGGCTCTGATAAATTTGAGTGAGTCAGAAACAAAATCAAAAGTCATCAGTTTTGGAAAATGATAGGGAATGGGGTTCTATAGGGGTTAGAAAGAAGGTGTGAGGAGAAAGTGACCAGAAGCATGACTTATATGTGTGAACATGCCAAAGAACTCACTACCTAAAAACCGTAGTCTTTTCCACTAAGTGTAAATTGCACCTAAATTTTAAAACAAATGGTAGAAAAAATCATAAATAGTCATTATATGTATATCATAAAAAGGCATTCTAAAAGCATGGTTCCTATCAGCCCATGCATAGTTTTAATTTAGAGCCAATTAAATAAAACTAATTCAGTGTCCAATTTACTAGTCCCTTGATTTAATTTTAGATAGCATGATCCACAACCCCTATTAATTTGGAATCAGCCAATAAGTGGAAAATTACATATTACCAAATATTTTTACTTAGTAGTAATTATCTATAACCTGAAGGTAGAACTTACCTGTTTTGAAGGAAAAGACTTGTGGTTTGTTTCGAAACAAACTCGACTCTTTCTAGCTTTAGTTAATATAACTTAAGAGCTTGAGAAGCTGATGTCATTTTCATGTGTATTGGCAAATAGTTACAGCCTGCTTCAAATAGCACATTTTCCCTACTCCCTGGAGAAAGTGAAAACAGAGATATTTTAGGTGTTCACTTACAAAGTAGCTTTCTTGGCAGATACAGTGCTTAGAGGAATGTGGCACAGAATCATTATGGATCCAGATGAGCTCATTGGGATTAATTGACAAAAATAAAGCACAACCTTTATTTAAAACTTTGTTTAAAAGTGTAAAAAAGTAAAAAAAAAAAGATGTTTAAAATTTAAAAAAGGTTTGCATCAATGAAGCCATCATTTGTGCATACTGGAATGCTACAATGGTTGTGGACGAAGATAATCTTAGACATTCAATAACAAAACAATAGCAGCTGCAGCAGCAGCAACAGAAACAACAGAATTGGAAGCTTCAGGTGGCAAATTCAGGAGAAATAGAAGTGTTATCTTTACAGCTCTTGAAGTTTGCCACATATTCTAGCAAGTATATATTACTACCTATTGGAACCTTTAAAGTTAGTAAAACTTATTGTCTTCCCCTTCTCCTTTCTTTTTCTCTCTCTCTGTGTTATCATGTGGGTGTGTGCATGTATTTGTAGATACACACATACCTATGGAGATCGTAGGCTGACTTACTGTTTTCTTCAATTGCTCTCCATCTTGTTTGGGAGAGGATCTCTCAATGTACCTGTAGATCATTGATTTAGTTAGGGTGAATGCTCAGTAAATATCAGAGATCCTTACAGAAGCTTTTCAATTATGTGAGGTTCCATTTGCTAATTATTGTTCTTAGTGACTTTGCTAACTAACTATGCTATGTTCTGTTCAGAAAGTCTTCATTTGCATAAATGAGTTCAAGGATATTCCCCACCTCATCTTCTATCAGGTTTAGTATATCCAGTTTTGTGTTGAGATCTTTGATGAACTTGTACTTGAGTTTTATGCAGAGTTATAAGTATGAAATAATTTTCTTTCTTCTAAGGCAGGCATCCAGGTAGAATAGCACCATTTTCTGAAGATGCTATCTTTCTTTTTTCTTTTTAAGGGAGTAAAAAATAGTTTATTCTGGAGCCATTGTCGTGACAACAACTTTGGAATGTAGTTTTATGAAGTCTTGGTAGTTTTACAGGATCAAAGCAAATTTAAAATGGTGGTATATCAGCAGTGTGCATTGGTGGCTACATCAGAGAGACAGGGATGTCAAGATGAGGGTAGCTTTCCTATAGGCCTACGATGCTCTCTGATGGTATTCTAATCTTCTGGATTGATAGAAGCTAGTTGCTTTTAAATGAATAGATTCTAAAAGTGTTATTCTTTCTTTTGTCACAAAATTTTAGTTCCAGTACAGGGTTCTTTTCATAACACCCACAATTTAAAAAAAAAAATTCTTGCAAAGTTTTGTTGATGGGAACTATATAATCTTTGTCATCCCAAGAAAAGTTGAAGTCAATTTGTCTCAGGCTGTGTTACAGAAGAAAAACTCTGAAAAGAACCTGAATCTGGCTGTCACATGAGAACTCCTAAAGGCATCTGTCTGCAGAAATTGATGCTATCTTTTTTACAGTGTGTATTTTCTGTCTTTATAAACAATCATGTGTCCAAGATGCATAAATTTATGTAAGGGCCTTCTTTTGATTACATGGATCATCATGTCTGTTTTTATGCCAATTTTGTGATTTTTTTTCTTGTTTTTAATTTTTTTATTTTTTTAATAAATGAGTAAGTTGTTTATTACAGTGAATTAAAAACATCAAAGTAGATTATTCACCTGCTATTGACCATTTCTTTTTTTATTTATTTTTATTTTTATTAGATATTTTTTTTATTTACATGTCAAACGATATCTCCTTTCCCCATTTCCCCTCTGAGAAAAAGAAAAATAGAAGAAAAAAGAAATAAAATTTAAAAAAAAAATCCTGTTCTCTCCTCCCTCCCACTGCTCAAGAACCCACCCTCTCCCACTTCCTGACCCTGGCATTCTCCTATACTGGGGCATAGAACCTTCACAGGATGAAGGGCCTCTCCTCCCATCTATGGACCAGAGACTGAGGGAAAGACAATCCAGATACTGTTCCACCTGGGAATCCTTCCCACATTCAGTCATCAAATCCAGACACTATTGTGGATGCCAGCAAGTGCTGGCTGATAGGAGCCTGATATAGCTGTCTCCTGAGAGGCTCTGCCAGTGCCCAACTAATACAGAAGTAGAGGCTCACAGATATCCATTGGACTGAGTACAGGATCTCCAATGAAGGAGCTAGAGAAAAGACCCAAGGAGGTGAAGGATTTGCAGCCGTTTAGGACAAACAACAATATGAACTAACTAGTACCCTCAGAACTCCTAGGGACTAAACCACCAACCAAAGAGTACACATGGTGGGACTAATGGCTACAGCAGCATTTGTATAGCAGAAGATGGCCTAGCCAGTATTATTTTTATTACTATAGCTTTGTAGTACAACTTGAAATCAGGAACAATGAGAGCTCCAGCAGTTCTTTGAGTGTTCAGAGTTGTTTTAGGTATTCAGGGATTTTTGTTTTTCCTCATGAAGCTGAGATGTGTCCTTTCAAAACATGTGTAGAATTGTGTTGGAGTTTGGAGAGGGGCTATATTTGATGGGAATAGATTGATTTTGTTAAGGTGGCCATTTTTAATATATTAATTGTACTGCTCTATGAGCATGGGACATTCTTCCATCATCTGAAGTCTCTTATTGAAGATTTCAATAAGATTTCTTTTTTTCAGTGCTTGAAGTTTTTAATCATACAAGCTTTTCAGTTGTTTAATTAGAGTTATCCCAAGATATTTTATATTATTTGAGGCTCTTGTGAATGGTTTTGTATCCCTGGTTTCTTTCATACTCCATATGTTATTTATATACACAAGAGCTACAGATATGAGTTAATTTTCTATCCAGCTACTTTGCTGAAAGTACATATCAACTTTCACAGTTTCATGGTGGAATTTTTGGATTACTTATGTATCTTATCAAATTTTCTGAGAATAAAAATAATTTGACTACTGAATTATATCACCTTTATCTTTGTCAGGTCTGATAATGCTTCAGCTAAACGTTCAAGTACTATATTAAATAGGTATAAAGAGAGTGGATAAGTTCTTATTTTCAGAAATTAGTGGAAGTGCTTGTTGTTTATCCCCCATTTAAATTGATGTGGAATATAGTATCACAATAAACTGTAAAAGATACCACCACTAGGAGAAAGCAGCAGTCCACAGATTGGGAAAAGATGTTTTACAAACTCTGACTCTGATAGTGGACTCATATCCAACATATAGAAGGAATCAAGATATTAGATACCAGTAAACTGAACAACTCAATTAAATATATGGTACAGATTTAAGCAGAGAAATTACTAGAAAGAAAACTCAAATTGTTGTGAACTGAAGAAATGTTTAGTATCTTTAGCCATCAGGAAAATACAAATCAAAATCTACTGTGAGATTCCACTTTACACCTGTCAGGCTGTCTAAGATCAATAACACAAATGGCATTTCTTATTGGTAAAGATGTGGATTAAGGAAGCACTCATCTATTGCTAATGAAGTACAAAATTATACAGCATTATGGAAATCAGTATGGTAGTTCCTCAGAAAGTTCAGAATTTATTGACCTCAAGATCAAGTTATACCACGCTTGGGCATATACAAAAAGGATGTTTCATCCTACTATTTGATTAACCCTGCTCAATTCTGCTCTATTAGTAATAAAAACTGGAAAAAAGTGGTATATTTATACAATCGACCATTACTTAGCTATTAAAATTGACAGCGTGAAAGTTTTTGATAATGCATAAAACTTGAAAAATCATCTTGAGTTAAGTAGCCCAGTCAGACCCAAAAAAAAACTATGGTATGCATTTATTTATATGTAGATATTAGCTTTCAAACAAATGGTCTTCAAGCTATAATCCATAGACACAGAGAGGTTAAGAATAGAGGAAGGGTTTAAGAAGTCATATGGATCTCTCTGGGATGGGGGAAATAGAATCATTTTTGTTTGTGGATTGGGAGGATATAACATGGAAAGGAGATGATCAAATAGTAGGGAAAGGCGAGAAGGGGATAAGGAAGGAATGTAAGGAGACACAGTTAAAATTAAGGGATACTTGAGGGGTATTATGTAAACTTAGTACAGTGGAAATGTCCTAAAACATATGAAGGAAATCCTTATGATCCTTATGATGTCTCCAAATAATGAAGAATAAAGAATCCTGACAATCTCTTAACCAATGAAGCTTCCAGTGCAAAGACTTGATTCTATACAATTGGATGATAGGCCAAAGGAGTCCTCCAAGAAACCATGGAGATGACCTAGCCTAATTGTCTTTAAAAGCATTTGTCATAGGTTTTTCAGATTAGAGTCTATGACTACAGGGGGACAGTGAGCCTTCCAGTTCCGGAGAGACTGATGTCTGTAGAAACAGGCAGTGAAGCCTTCAGGATTCATTATGTTTCTCGGTATGTTCTCTTAGTAGTCAAGGAAGCATGGAAACTTGACAGGAGAATGGGTTTTAGACATCCATTTTATATACCCTGTACAGCTTGTAAATGTGATCTTATTCTGGAAACTACAAAGTATTGATCCTGTCAATAGCCCCCGTATTCTGTTTCTGATAAAGTATGATTTCTCTGAATAAATTTATAACAGCCCCAGCTCTGCTGTGGCCCCTCCAACTTGGCCTGATTTAATTACTCGTATTCATATCAGGTGACCTTGTCCTGGTAAGTAAGCAAGGGCATGTACTTACTATTTCCTATGGGAATTCCCAAACAATCCAGACTGTTGCCAAGACAGTAGGTTACTTACTACAAATGAGCAACAAGTCCCATTGCTGAAGATAACAATACAACTTAATGAAGACAGAGAACTCAGACTGGTATATACATAGAACTTTCATGTTTATGTTCTAGTGTCTTTGATGTGGAAAAATACTCTGCAGTCTTCTTAAGAAGAAATGAAAATACCAGACTAGTCATGAAACCTTTGATCCACAGTGCTAGGATAATGGTAGTATAAAACTCATGAGAATAATCAACTAATCTGTGATTTGGCTTAAGACACATTGCACAAGATACAACCTATAAGCAAAACTCTGTGGTTAACCAAAAACCCGAGACCTAACAATGTAACCTGGGGAAATCCAAATAAATCATCAGATTCTACTACAAAAGTCTATACTCAAAAAAACTGGAAAGTCTGAATAAAGTGGACAATCTTCTGGACAGATACTAGTTACCAAAGTTAATTCAGGATTAGACAAATGACCTAAATAGTGCCATAATTCCTAAAGAAATAGAAGGGTTCATTAATAGTCTCAAAACCAAAATAAGCAGAGGACCAGATGGGTTTAGTGAAGAATTCTATAAGACCTTTAAAGAATATCTCATACCAATACTCTTCAAACTATCCCACAAAATAGAACCAGAAGAATCACTACCCAATTCATTCTATGAAGTCATAATTACTCTGATACCTAAACCACACAACAAAGAAAGAGAACTTCAGAACAATTTCCCTTATGAATATCAATGCAAAAATTGTCAATAAAATTCTCACAAATCAAATCCAAGAACAAATCAAAACAATCATCCATCATGATCAAGTAGGCTTCATTCCAGGGATGCAGGGATGGTTCAATATACAGAAGTTCATCAATGTAATCTACTATATAAACAAACTGAAAGAAAAAATCCACATGATCATTTCATTAGATGTTGAGGAAGCATTTGACAAAATTCAACTTTCCTTCATAATAAAAGAATTGAGATTTTCTCTCTTGTGAGTTTCTAAGATTGGAGCAGCCAGCCGCTAGTCACAGGCCCCATGAGTCCCAGGGGAGCTGCTGGGTGGCAGAAACAGGATCCTCTCAGCTTCCAAGTGACAGAGGAGGATCAGCGTCCTTCTCTGCCCCTTCCCTGCAAGTGGAGGGCCTACGTCCAGGGAGCACCTTAAGCCAGAGACTCGGGTGAGAGCTGCCATTTTCTTTCCAGTGAGTTTCTAAAACTGGAGCAGTCGGCCGGGAGGCAAAGGCCCCACATGTCACAGGGGACTTGCAGGGTGGCAGGGACAGGACAAGCTCTAGTCAGA
>NW_022196897.1:74675771-74689681 GCF_008632895.1 Mastomys coucha | reverse complement strand
TGATTGTTCTGGCAGCATATGTATAGTAGAGGATTGCAAATTCGATCATCAATAGGAGGAGAGGACCTTGGCCATGTAAAGCTTCTGTGCCCCAGTGTATGGGAAGGCCAGGGCCAATAAGTGGGATAGGGTTGGGTGGCAGGCATTAGGAGGGGGGAGGCAACAAGGGTTTGTTTTGTTGTTTTTGTTTGTTTCTTTGTTTTTTGGAGGGGAAACTGGGAAAGGAGAAATTTACATGTAAATAAAGAAAATATAAAAAAAAGAAAATATTTAATAAAATATGAAAAATGTAAGTTAGAAAATATTTAGAAAATAATATGCATAAATTTAAAATCATTAAAATTTATTGTTGTAAATGTTTAGAACTTTATGTTCTAATTAACAAATTTTGATTTCTGTGCTAATAATTTATATAGATGTATATTCATATAAAGATTATTTATAGTCAAACTGTGAAGAAAAAAAAAGAATTGAAAAAATCAGGAATTCAAGGCCCATACCTAAACATTGTAAAAGTAATCTACAGCAAACCAGTAGTCAGCATTAAACTAAATGGAGAGAAACATGAAGCAATCGCACTAAAATCAGGGACTAGACAAGGCTGTCCACTCTATCTCTACCTTTTCAATATAGTACTCAAATTCCTAGTCAGAGCAATTAGTCAACAAAAGGGGGCAAAGGGATACAAAGTTGAAAGGAAGAAGTCAAAATATCACTAAATGTAGATGATAGGTAGTATAGTTAAGCAACCCAAAAAATTCTACCAGAGAACTTCTAAACTTTATAAAACAAAACAACAACAACAAAAAAAAAAACAAAAACAAAAACAAAACAAACCTTCAGTAAACTGGCTGGATACAAAATTAACTCAAACAAATCAGTGGCCTTCCTCCAGACAAAGGATAAACAGGCTGAGAAAGAAAATAGAGAAACAACACCTTTCACAATAGTCACAAAAACATAAAGTATCTTTGTGTAACTCTGACCAAAGTAAAAGATCTGTATTACCAGAACTTCAAGTCTCTGAAAAAAGTAATTGAAGAAGACCTCAGAAGATGAAAAGATCTCTCATGCTAATGAATTAGCAGGATTAATATAGTAAAAATGGTCATGTTGCCAAAAGCGGTCTACAGATTCAATGCAATCACCATCGGTATTCCAAATCCATTCTTCATAGAATGAGAAAGAGCAATTTGCAAACTCAACTACAATAACAAAAAACCCAAGGTAGGGAAAACTATTCTTAACAATAAAAGAACTTCTGTTGAAATCGTTATCCCTGACCTCAAGCTATACTACAGATCAATCCTGGTAAAAACTGCATGGTATTGGTACAGTGAAAGGCAGGTAGATCGATAGAATAGAATTCAAGACCCAGAAATGAAACCACACACCTATGGTCACTTGATTTTTGACAAAGGAGCTAAAACAAACCAGTGGAAAAAAGACAGCATTTTCAACAAATGGTGCTGGTTCAAGTGGGGGTTAGCACATAGAAGAATGCAATGTGATCCATTCTTATCTCCTTGTACAATGCTCAAGTCCAAGTGGGTCAATGACCTCCATACAAAACCAGATGCACTAAAACCAATAGAAAAGAAAGTAGGGAAGAGCCTTGAGCACATGGGCACAGGGGAAAATTTCCTGAACACCAATGACTTATGCTCTAAGATCAAGAATTGACAAATGGGACCTCATAAAATTGCAAAGCTTCTGTAAGGCAAAGGACACTGTCAATAGGACAAAACTTCAACCAAAAGAGTGAGAAAAGATTTTTACAAACCTTATATCAGATAGTGGGCTAATATCCAGTATATACAAGGAATTCAAGAAGTTAGATTCCAGAGAACCAAATAACCTTATTAAAACTTGTATACAGAGCTAAACAAAGAATTCTGAACTCAGGAATATCAAATGGTTGAGAAGCACCTAAAGAAGTGTTCAACATCCTTAGTCATCAGGGAAATGCAAATCAAAACAACCCTGAGATCCTACCTCACACCAGTCAGAATGGCTAAGATCAAAATCTCAGGTGACAGCAGATGTTGGTGAGGATTGGAGAAAGAGAAACACTCATCAATTTCTGGTGAGATTGCAGGTTGATACAACCACTCTGGAAATCAGTTTTGTGGTTTCTGAGAAAATTAGACATAGTACTACATGAGGATCCAGCTCTACCACTCCTGGGCATATACCCAGAATATCCTCCAATATGTAATAAGTATACATGCTTACACACTATGTACATAGCAGTCTCATTTATTTTCCAGTCAGAAGCTGGAAAGAACCCAGATGTCCCTCAATATGGATGAATCTGTGGAAAGATATTGTGTAAATTTGATTTTTTTTAATGGAATATCATGGTTTCTCCATCTATGGTAATTGAGGGTTTTGGGGGGGTATAGTAGTCTGGGCTGGCATTTGTGTGTTTTCTTAGGGTCTGTATGAAATCTGCCCAGGATCTTCTAGGTTTCATAGACTCTGGTGAGAAGTCTGGGGTAGTTCTGATAAGTCTGCCTATATATGTTACTTTACCTTTTTCCCTTACTGCTTTAAATATTCTTTTTTTGTTTAGTGCATTTGGTGTTTTGATTATTTCATGATGGGTGGAATTTCTTTTGTGGTCCAATCTATTTGGAGTTCTGTAGTCTTCTTGTATGTTCTTAATTTTGTGTATGTATTAGTAAACTCATGCATGTGCACTAGCACATGAACATGCAAATGTTAAAAAAATGTTCTATACAAAATGTAAAAGAATTTTAATCCAGTAATATGGCAGTTTTTGCAATATCCTCGCATCTGGACATTTCAAATGTCTGAGCAAATGTACATAAAAAAACAACAACAAACAAACAGACAAAAAACCACAAACTGGAGTAGCTATTGTAATATCTAATAATATATACTTTCAACCAAAATATATCAAAAAATATTGGCATACAAATCAAAGGAAAAATATACTAAGAGTATATCTCAATTCTGAATACCTATGCCCCTAATGTGAGGGTACTCACATTTGTAAAAGAATCTGAACTAAAACTCAAATAATACATTGTACTCTATACAATAATAGCAGGGGACTTCAACACAGCACACTCACCACTGGATAGGTTATTGATACAGAAACTAAACAGAGAATCAATGGAACTATCAGAAGATATGAACCATATGAATTTAAGTTTTCTACAGAACCTTCTCCAAAACAGACCAAATAATTGGACACAAAACAAGCTTGAACAGATAAAAGAAACAACCTTTTGCATCAGTTAACCATGGATTAAGTTTAGACTTCTACAACAACAGAAAGAACAGAGCCCATATAGTCAAAGAAATTAAACAACTTTGTACTCAATGACAACTAGGCCAAGGAAGAAAGAAAGAAAGAAATTAAAGACTTCCTGGAATGCAATGAAAATGAAGGCACAACAAACCCAAACATATGGGGCACAATGAAAACAGTGCTAAGAGGAAAATACAGAACTAAATGCCTTCATATTGAAATGGAAGAGACCTCACACTAGGAACTTAAGAGCACAATTGTACGCTCTAGAACAAAAATAAGAAAACATACTCAAAAGCAGTAGACAGAAAAAAATAGTCACTCAGGGCTGTAAACTATCAAAGAGAACAATAAAAAATAACAAAATTAAGGCCAATTAATAAACATAATAAAAGCAATACATGGTAAACCAATGGCCAACATCAAATTAAATGGAGACAAACCTGAGGCCATCCCAGTATTATGATTGAAAAATAAAAGGTTACTTTATAGTACTTGAAATATTACCTAGAGCATTAAAACAACAAAAGGAGATCAAGGGAATACAAATTGGAAAAGAAGAAGTCAAGATATCACTATTTGAGGATGATATAATAGTATATACAAGAGACCCACAAAATTCTAAAAAAGAACTCCTATAACTGATAAACAACTTTAGCAATTTGCCTGGATATAAAACATTCAAAAAAATCAATGGCACTCAATGATAAGCCTGGTGAGAAAGGAATTAGGGAAACAGCATCCTTCAAACTAGCCACAGATAATAGCAAATATCTTGGTGTATCTCAAACCAAGCAATTGAAAGATCTGTATGACAAGAACTTCAAGACCCTGAAGTTGGGCAATCACCAATCTTTAACACTATAAATGACACACTATTATAGTTGCAGACTGGATCGTGTTGTTCTCTAAGAGGCTCCACCTAGCAGCTGACTCTGTTAGATACAGACACCTATAGTCAAACAGTAGATAGAGCTTGGGAACATTTCTGAAAGAAAGGAGGAAGGAATGGGGATCTTTAAGGGGATAGGAACTCCACAGAAAACCAACACACTCAACTAACCTGTACCCTTAGGTTCTCAGAGTCTGAACCACCAACTGAAGAACATACACGGGCTGAACATATACCTCTCTGCTCATATGTAACAGATGTGCAATTTGACATTCATGTGAATCCTGAACAACTAGAACAGGGGCTATCCCAAAAGCTGTTGCCTGTGGGTGGATATGTTCTACTTGTTAGGGTGCCTTGACTGTCCTCAGTGGGAGAGGAAGTGCCCAGCCTCACACACTCTTGTAGTGCCAAGGTAGGAGGGATACCCTGGGGTGCCATTATGACTTAGAGGAGAAGGGAATGGGTATGGAGGAAATGTTGTGGGAGGGAGTGACCAGGAGGTGGGAAGTGCATGGAACGTAAATTGAAAAAGTAAATAAAATTAAACTAAAACAAAAAAAAAGTTTAAAAATTAACTATATCAATAATGTCATATATTGACATGTAATTCTAAGAATCAAAGTAAACTCAAGTTAAAGACCACATGTTTTTTATTTTATAAATTAATTTAATTTTCATACTTCATATTTCATTCCCCGCCCCCCATCCAACCTCCAACTGCTCTACATCCCACACTTCCTCCCAACTGCCTACCCTTACAACCCCCGTCTCCATGTTGATGCCCCAACCCCACCTGATCTCTAATCTCCCTGGAGTTCTCTTGAGGGTTAGGTGCATCATCTCTGAATGAACACAGACCCAGAAGTCCCTACTGTTTGTATGTTGGGGGCCTCATATCAGCTGGTGTATGCTGTCTGTTTGGTGGTCCAGTGTTTGAGAGGTCTCGAGGGTCCAGATTAGTTGAGACTGCTGGTCCTTCTACAGGATAGCACTTCTCCTCAGTTTCTTTTAGCCTTCCCTAATTCAACAACAGAGGTCAGCTGCTTCTGTCCATTGGTTGGGTGCAAATATCTGCATTTGACTTTTTCAGATGCTTGTTGGGTTTTTCAGAGGGCAGTCACGATAGGTCCTTTTTTGTGAGTACTCCATAGTCTCAGTAATAGTGTCAGGCCTTGGGACCTCCTCTGGGCTGGATCCTACTTTGGGCCTGTTGCTAGACCTTCTTTTCCTCAGGCTCCTTGCCATTTACATCCCTGTAATTCTTTCAGACAAGAACAATTATGGGTCAGAGATGTGACTGTGGGATGCCAACCCCATCCCTCACTCGATGCCTTGTCTTTCTGCTAAAGGTAGGCTCTATAAGTTCCTTCTCCCTACTGTTGAACATTTCATACAAGGTCCCTCCCTTTGATTCCTGAGAGTCTCTTACCTCCCAGGTCTCTGGTTCATTCTGGATGGTCCCCTCCACAGTCTATTTCTTGAGGTTGCCTGTTTCCATTCTTTCTGCTTGCCCTCAGGGCTTCAGTCCATTTCCCTCACCTAATACATGGTTATTTTAAAGGGATGTTTAAGTACAGAGTGGGATGAGGTGAATCAGAAGAAAAGTTGTTCAATTATCTGGAGCAGAAATGTCAGTGTAGAAGCTAAAGCAGAACTCAAACTTCCTGAGGCTAAGACAGGTATTCTATACCCAGGACCTACTCCTTGACTCTACCCAGGACCTATTCCTTACTAGGAATGAGAGTCCAGCCATAGCAGAAGGAGAGGGAGAAATGCTGGGTGCAGAGGAGCCCTGATCCCAGTGGAAGCTCCTGGGAGAGTCCTTTGAACAACTCTTTAAGTCAGATCAACACCTAGAGCAAGAGCTGGGCTAAGTCAAAAACCTCTTTCAACCTGTATCCAGTGACTCCATGTCAGTGCTTCTCTGAGATGAGTGACGTGTGAGTTATTTGAGGATCCTAATAGTTCAAATCACGTAGGTCATCCTGGTGTGGAATCTGAGACAGAACATATTTTTATAACAATAACTCCTACTCCTTTTTGAAATGATAACTTCAAATTGAGGTCACTCTTAGACTTGGATCTAACCTTCTTTACACAGCTTGCAGAATTTTCCCTTTGATTATGATTTCTGCTCCATCTCTTGCTTCCTGTGCCTACCACTCATCTTATTTTTCACCGATGTGTCTAAGCAACCAACCAAAGAATACACATGTGTTGCAGTCACCCACAACTGTATACGAACGGGTCTTCTGAAAGAGGAGAAGGAGCCTAGGAACAAGTAAGGGAATCAGAAGGGGAGAAGAATCAATACAAAATGCATGGTTCTGCTTTCAGTCCAAAGTATATTATTCAACTGAGAAACCAAGCAGGCAGGCAAAACCTGGCCCTCAGTCTGCCAGCATCCTGTGACCAAATTAGCATCTGGATGCTTTGTCTGGAATTTTGGCAAAGCAAATCCAAGGTTGTAGCTGTTAGCAGGAACCTTGAGGCAGAGAAGTGGCAGGAACAAAAAGGGCTTTGTTTAAGTCAGGAAGCCTCCCCCTATGGGGACTGTTTGTGGCAAGGCAAGGTCTGAGAAAGCAAGCTCCTGGCTGAGGGAGGGTCACATACATGGTGAGACTCATGGCTCCAGCTGCATATATAGCAGAGGATGGCCTAGTAGGTCATCAATAGGAGGAGAGGCCCTTGGTCCTGTGAAGGCTCTATTACCCAGTACAGGGGAATGCCAGGACCAGGAAGAGACAGAGGGTAGGTTGGTGAGCAGAGCGAGTGGGGAGGGAATTGGGGATTTTTTTCAGAGGGGAAACCAGTAAAGGGAATAACATTTGAAGTGTAAATAAAAAAGTATCTAATAATAATAAAGAAAAAGCTTTGTTTAATACCGGAAAGCATTCTTTTCCCTTGGCCTTCATATTGTCATCAACTTTTCCTAGAGCAAACATCTCTGTAGTCTTAGGCATTTATATGTTTGCCTGTTCATAGCTTGGTTCTTAGCTCTCTAGTGTGTGGGTTAGCTGATTTTCCACATGGTACCAAAGTACCCGACATCTTCCTCAGTGCAGTCTTTACTCATTCTTGTACTATATCTCTTTTGGTTTTGTCCATGAAGAGGGATAGAAAAAAATCACAACTGTATCCTCATTTTCTTAATCCTAGTATATAGTATAATGCATAAAACCAAAGTTGCCAGAACATATTTAGTGAACAAATGTCTGATTGAAGGAGTTAATTGACCCAACCTATATCAATCTATAAAGAAACAGTATTTTTCTAAAACATAGCAGACTGACAATTCTGAAGGCTAGGAATATAATGAATAATTTTTTCAGTAAATAATTCAGTATCCTGACAATATTTCACTGTTAAACTAGATTGATTCACCTTTTAAAATTGAATGATACATTTTGAATTATTTTCACATTTTAAATACAAATGATAACAAAATATTAGTACAGAGCTAAATAGAGAATTTTCAACAGCAGAACCTCAAATGGTCATTAAGCACTTAAGTAGTGTTTGACATTCCTAGTATTTAGGGAAATTGAAAATCAAAATTACCTGAGATTCTACCTTACATCAATCAGAATGGCTAAGATCAAAAACTCAGTGACAGCACATATTGGCAAGGATTTAGAACAAAGGGAATACTGTTCCATTGCTGATGGGAGTGCAACCCTGTAAAACTACTTTAGAAATGAATTTGGTAATTTCTCAGAAAATGGGAAATAGTTCTACCTGAAGATCCAGCTATAAATCCTTTAGACATATATACCCAGAATATGTTCCTCCATCCCACAATGACACATACTGTGTTCATAGCAGTTTTATTCATTATAGCCAGAAACTAGAAACAACCTAGGTATCTCTCAACTAAAGAATGGATAGAGAAATATGCTTCATTTACACAATGGAATCATATTTAACTATTAAAACCAAGCACATCATGAATTTGCAGGCAAATGGACGGAACTAGAAAATATCATCCAGAGTGAGATAACCCAGACCAAAGGGACATGCATTGCATGTACTCACTGGTAAGTGGATATTAGCGATAAAGTACAAAATACTCATGATATACTCCACAGATCCACAGAAGTTAAATATGAAGGAAGGTCCAATCATGAATGCTTGAATCTCATATAGAAGGGAAAACAAAATAATCATGGGAGGTAAAGGGAGGGAGGGAGCTGGATGAGAGAGGGGTGCAGGGGAATTGAGGTGGAGATCAGGTGTAGGGAGAGACAGGAGAGAGGCTCAAGGAGCCAAGAGAAGGAATGGAAATCTGTAGCTGCACGATCTTATGGAACAGGAGGACTGTCTAGGAACTCCCAGAATCGTGGAATGGGAGTGGGGGGCTCCAAGAAGTCAATGCAGATGACCTTAGGAGTTGCCTAACAGTGGAGATATGGAATCTGAAGGCAGGATCCCAAGTTGAAGGATAAGGACAACCCACAGACTTTCTTCCTAAAATTTTTCCTGACTTAAACACAGGGACAAAGATGGTACAAAGTCTGAGGGAATGGTCAAACAAAAACTGGCGCAAGTTGAAACCTATCCCATGGGCAAGCAGCAATCCCTGACACTATTAATGATACTCCATTATGCTTACTGACAAGAGCCTAGCATAACTATCCTTTCAGAGTCTCCACCCAGTATTTGACTGAAAAAGATAAAGATAACCACAGCCAAACACTGTAAATAGGTTGGGGACACCTATGGTGGAGTTGAAGGGAGGATTGATGGCCCTAATGGTGATGATGGTAACTCCTAAGGAAGATCAAAAGAGTAAACTAATTTTGACTCCTGGAAACTCTCAGCTACAGAGCCACCAACAAAGAGCATACACTGGGCTGGACCAAGACCCACTCCCAGCTTATATGTAGTCCACTTGCAGCTCAGTCTCCATGTGGGTCCTCCAAGACCTAGAGTAGAGGTTCTCCCCTAAAGCTGTAGCCTGACTGTGGTATCTGTTCTCCATTAGAGCTGCCTTGTCTGGCCTCAGTGGAAGAGGATGTGCTTAATGCTGCAGAGACTTGATGCCTCAGGTTGAAGAAGACACCAGGGTGGGGTGTGTGAAGAATGTGTAGATGAGGGTGGTTGAGGGATTCTGTGAGGGGGGAATGGGAGGGGATAGCATTTGGCATATAAATAAATAAGTAAGCTACAAAATAAAGAAATAAAATTCATCATGTTTGCATTTTTAAAAAGACAATCATCAAAACCATAGATTCACCTTCTGTTTTGATGACTTTTCTACACTAATCTTATTTTAAACTCCCTTTGACACCATCTGTGAGGCCATACTCAGAGTGACTGTTTTGACCTGCACTTTCTCAACTAAGTTCATTCCTGTTCTGTTCATAATAATCAGAACCTGGAAACGACCTAGATATCCTCAATAGAAGAATGACTAAATAAAATGTGTTTCATTTACTCACTGAAGTATTATTAAATTGGTTGAAAAAGTTATAGGAAGTTTGCAGGCAAATTCATGGAAATAAAAAACAATCATCCCGAGTGAGGTAGCACAGACTAAGAAAGATGAATATGATATGTATCCTCTTTTATGTGGATATTAGACATTATGAAATTAATAACCAACCTACAATCTGAGAGATTGTACATTCAAAGAGATTAGGTATAGAGGAAGGAACTAGGGATAAACATGTGGATCTTTCTGCAAGGAGAAATATACTTTATGTATGAGCTAAGAGAATGGGGACTGAGATGGGAGGAAGTGTGGAAAACCTAGGTCCTGCATGTGTATGCTCTTTGGTTATTGGTTCAGTTTCTGAGAGCCCTCAAAGGTCCTGGTTGGTTGACTCTGTTGGTCTTTGCATGGAGTTTCTATCATCTTTGGGGAACTCAGTCCCCCTCCAGTTCTTCCATGAGTCTCTTGTGGAGAGCCGCTTGAGCCACGCCCTAAGATAGTGCTGGCTTCTGCCATCCCGAGAGCAAGGGGTCTCATAAACAAGCCCTTATTTGGCTAAGTTTGTTGCCCTTGATTGCTTCTGCATTTGGTGACCTATCTGCTTTTTGCCAGGTGGCCCATTGGGATTGGCTAAGCTTGGGAGTATATAATGGCCTAGGGTGTTGCCCTGGGGGTCAGAAGATTGTTCAACGTTCCTGAATAAACTGCTGAATGAAGAGCTCATGGGTCACATCTTTCTTGCTGGTTGAGGCGGATGTGGCAAGTGGTGGCCCGGACAGGGAATTCACTCCTCCTTCACTGAAGAGACTCAGAACTTTTTGCAGTCAGGGTAGCTGGCTGGTAGGTTCCCAGGTAAGTTGGGGCAATAAGGACTTCAGAAGTAGAGGCTATAAGGACTCCAAGAAGGAGCGATAAAGTTTCGCAGAGTAGTGAACCAAAAGTAAAACAAAAGTGAAGATGGGCGCTTTGCGATTGCACCCAATTTTTCTAGCTTTTTAAGAGTTGTTATTGTCAAAAAAATTTAGAAATCAAGAAGAACACACTGGAGAGGTTCCTTAGTGAGTGTGACACTGCTGCCCCTTGGTTCTCAGTGTCTGGGAACCTCACCCTTTCATGCTGGAATAAGCTAGGGAAGGATCTAGATTTCTCCTGGGACCAGGGTATTTTGAAAGCAGGGGTAAGACCTATGTGGAAGCTTGTTAGGAGCTGTTTGGAGGATCAGCACTGTTGTAAGGCCATGGAAGAGGGGAAAGCTGCATTAGAGCAGCTGAAGGAAGAGCGATCTGTGAAGTCAGAGAAGGGAGCTTCAGACACTGAGTGGTCTGATACAGATGAGGAATTACAGGCTTTGATTGAGAAGATTGAGAAAAGCTCTATTAAAGAGAAGCGCAGGAAGAAGTGCCCAGAGAATGACACGGGCCCTGCAGGTTGCATGCCATCAGTGCCTCCCCCCTACAATCCAATCAACAGTGGGGGTTCAGGCTGCTCCTTTTGCCCAAAGGTTTGGCAAGCGGTGAGGTTGGAGCTCCAGCTCACCTGCCCAGTTTTTCAAGATGCTCAAGGAAACAGATATGAGGAACCGCTCGATCTTAAAGTAATTAAATCCTTGGCTGAATCTGTTCATACTTATGGCATTACTGCCTCTTTTACTTTAGCTCAGGAGGCTCTTAATATAGACTGCATGACCCCCAGTGATTGGAGCGGTTTGGCTCGGGTTTGTTTGAGTCCAGGACAGTATCTTGATTGGAAGGCATTTTTAATGGAGTACGCCAATGAACAGGCTGACGCAAACCGTGCAGCTGGAAATCCCACATGGGATAAAGACATGCTGCTAGGGCAGGGCAGGTTTGCCAATCAACAAACAGGGTATCCAGTGCAAGTGTTTGAGCAGGTGAATTAAATTGCTATAAAAGCCTGGAAGTCATTACCAAATAAAGGAGAGGTGAGTGGTAATCTTACCAAGATATTACAAGTACCCATGGAGCCCTTTTCTGATTTTGTAGCCAGATTTGTTGAAGCTGCAGGGAGAATTTTTGGTGACCCTGATGCAGCTATGCCTTTAATTAAACAATTAGTCTATGAGCAATGCACTAAGGAATGTAGAGCTGCCATAACTCCCTATAAGAACAAGGAATTGGAGGCCTGGATGAAGGTTTGTAGAGAATTAGGGGGCCTTCGACCAACTCTGGCCTTGCTGCTGCTATGGTTCAGCTTACTCAGAATAAAATAGGAAGTTCTGGAGCTTGCTTTAAATGTTGTAAATTTGGACATTTGAAGAAACAGTGTCCAGAAAGAGGAAGTGCTGTAGAAACTAGTCAATGCACAAAGCAGCCTGGACTTTGCCCTAGATGTAAAAAGGGGAACCACTGGGCAAATAAGTATAAGTCAGTAAAGGATATTAATGGACAACCTTTAACTCAAGGCTATGGTAGAGCTCATTCAAAAAACGGGCAGAGGGGCCCACATCCCCAGGGCCCGCAAATATATGGGGCAGTAGAGAATCAGGCCACAGAGTCAGCACAGGAGAGGTGGCCGACCCTTTGTCATCTGAGGGACCACGGAGAGCCACTGCTGGCTCGGCAGGATTGGACCTCTGCTCCACCACCAGACTCATATTAACTCCTCAAATGGGGGTACAACTTATAAAGACAGATTTTAAGGAACCCCTAGAGCCAGGGACAGTAGGTTTGCTCCTTGGCAGGTCATCCTCCGCCCTAAGAGGATTGATAGTCCATCCGGATGTGATTGATCCAGCTTATAGAGGAGTGATTAAGATTATGGTAGCATCCCCTAGAGGGATTACAGCTATTTCTTCAGGAGATAGAATTGCCCAGCTAGTCATCCTTCCTAGTCTGCATGTCAAGTTTGCAGCCAAGTCATGAGAGAGAGGGGAGAGAGGGTTTGGCTCAACAGGAACAGATTTAATATTCTTGCTTCTGAATTTAGATCAAAGACCAGTTCTTAATTAAATTGAATTAAAGGTAGAAGGAAAAGCTATCCTAGGCCTATTAGATACCGGACCCGATAGAAGCATTATTGCAAAAAAGGATTGGACAACTGGTTGGCCAGTACAGGCTTCCTCTCAGACCTTACAAGGCCTTGGTTATGCTAAGGCTCCGGATATGAGTGCAAGACAGCTGAAGTGGCAAAATAAAGAGGGACATTCTGGAGTTATGCAACCCTATGTGTTAGAGTTGCCAATTTCCTTATGGGGAAGAGATATGTTGAAAGATATGGGGTTTAAGTTGAGTAATGAATATTCTGACACCGCCCAAAGAATGATACAAGATATGGGGTATTTTCCCGGCCATGGGTTAGGAAAGTACCTCCGAGGGCATAAGAGTCCTATTTCAACAAGGCAATGACAGCCTAGACAGGGGTTGGGTTTTTCCTAGGGGCCACTGAGGGAAGTATTCCTATTACTTAGAAGACAGGGGAGTCAGTATGGGTTCCTCAGTGGCCACTCTCCTCTGAAAAGTTGATTGCTGCAAAAAACCTGGTGGCTGAGCAGTTGTCCCTGAAGCATATTAAACCTTCAGTCTCCCCTTGGAATACTCCCATATTTGTTATTAAAAAGAAGTCACGAAAGTGGCACCTATTGCATGATTTGAGAGCCATTAACCAACAAATGCAAATTATGGGCCCTGTCCAACGAGGACTACTGCTGTTATCATCCTTGCCAGCCTCCTGGCCCATAATTGTAATTGATATTAAGGATTGTTTTTTCTCTATTCCATTATATTAACAAGATAGTGAAAGATTTGCCTTTACGGTTCCTTCTCGTAATCATGAGGAGCCAGATCAAAGGTATGAGTGGGTAGTTTTACCTCAAGGAATGGCCAATAGTCCCACCATGTGTCAACTATTTGTGGGTGAGGCTCTTGCCCCATTAAGACAGCAATATCCAGGTGTGAGATATGTTCATTATATGGATGACATCTTGCTAGCTGCCAAGTATGAGAACTTAAATAGGGCTTATATAGAGTTAATAAAATTATTAAAGAAAAGAGGATTATTTGTAGCCCCTGAGAAAGTTCAGAAAGATGAAATTGTTAATTATTTGGGTACTAAGGTTCAAAGTAGGCAGATTATTCCTCAAAAGGTAGGATTAAGGAAGGATAAATTGAGAACATTGAATGATTTTCAAAAGTTGTTAGGGGATATTAATTGGGTACGTTGTTATTTAAAATTGCCCAATTATGAGTTGAAGCCTTTGTATAATATTTTGGTAGAGGATTCTGCCCTTGATTCTCCCAGATTGTTAACTGAAGATGCCAGAAAAGCCTTACAAAAGGTTGAAG